>NC_041382.1:793264-816951 GCF_002162155.2 Triticum dicoccoides
CTTGGCCTGGCCAAAACAGGCCTTTAGTACCGGTTGGTGGCTCCAACCGGTACTAAAGGTGTCCCCTATATAAGAAACACTTCGAAAATTTTCAGTTTCTCATCTCCCACTTCTCTCTACCGCCGCCCCGTCCCGCGCCGTCGCCGCCCCCGTCGCGCCATCCCCGTCGACTCCGCGACGCCCCCGTTCTCGTCGCGTCGTCCCCGTCGACTCCGCGGCACCCCCGTCGCCGTCCCGGTCGCCGATCCCCTCGCTTCGCCGTCGCCGTCGCCTTTGGATCGACCTCGCCCTCGCCGTCGCCGTCGCCTCGACCTTGCCCGCGCGCGCTGTGAGCCCCTCCCTCGGCCCCTCTCCTCCCTCCAATCGATCGTAGCGCACACCGGCGCCGGCACCGGCGCCGACCGTGCGCACACGCGCGCGCGCGCGCGCACACACACACTACATGCACACACACACACACACACACCACATACGCACTAGACGCGCACACACACACACACAATTTTTCTGTTTTTAGCTTTTAGTTTTTCCTGTTTTTCTGTTTTTTATACAAAGTTTTAGATGAATTAATTAATTAGATTAGATTAATGTCAAATAGTATGTAGAAATCTTAGTTATAATATATATAATGTCAAATGTTATAGAAATGTTAGTCATATAGAAATGTTAGAAATTTTGGAAATGTTAGTTTTAGCTAGCTAGATGAATTAGATTAATTTCAAATTGTTAGACGATGATCGATGTTTTTTTGGTTTCTTATATTTTTAGTTATAAAATTTAGAATTTGCATATATGAAATCATCACAATCCATCATTTAAAAAATGTTACTTTACTTTTGCGGCATATAGTATTTTGTTGTCGACGATGCCCGGCCCGCATCCTCGCCGTCGACACGTCCGCGACGACGTCCTGCTTCAGAGGACCCATGTCCGGGACTGGGCTCCGCCGGGCTGGCACTGGGAGGTGCTACCTTCAGGGGCGCGATGCTTGGTGAGGAACCCGGCCCCGGATCCCGTCGTCGACCCTCATCTCCTTTGGTGGCATTCACGTGGGCCACTTTCGGTGCGGAGGGAGCCGGCCCCGCCGGAGGTGGTACGTCGCCGTGTCAGGGAGGAGGACGAGCACGTCCATCGCTACATGGCTGCTATGGACGTCAGGTTCTCCAATACCTGGCAGGTTCTTTGGGGAGATCACCTGAGCTATGATCCAGTGATGGTTCCTTCTCTTTGGGTGTCCACCGCCCGCACCTCAGGAACCGCGAGTGGCCTAGATTACTCTGTACTATTCGATCTTTATTAGCTTGCTAGCTAGCTAGCTAGTAATGTATTCAATATTATATCTATTATTCGAGATGATGTATTCGAGATTATATCTATTATTCGAGACGATGTATTCGAGATTATATCTATTATTCGAGATTATACTAAATTGTTTTATATTTCTTTTGGCATAGTTAAATAAAAGCTATGGCGGACAATACCGACAGAGATAGAGAACAGACCATGCTCGATATCATACGCGGGCCAGATGATGATCAGAATGAAGAAGATTTTGACGGCTCCGAATTTCTAAACAACACCGGAGAGGGTGATATGATATTCGATCGCGACGACCGAGAAGATGAAGTCATGAACTACGACGAAGAACATGTTGATCCTGAAACAACAAACACCGGCGAGGTATATATATATTTATATAAGCAGGAATCTGGTGATCATCGCATGTTTTAAATGAGTTGAAGATATATTAACAAATCGATCTTTCTTCTTTCAGCCATCCGGATCGAGCAAATCTTCAGGCAAAAGGACGAAACGAGGCCCGAACAAAAAGTTGAAGGAGGGCGTAAAGTACAATATCGAGGCAATCAGACCTAATGGCGAACCATTAGCGCCTAAGAAGATTGCGGACAAGTTCGTTCGAAAATGCGGAGTTATTGTGAAGGACCAACTCCCGATCTCCCTTCAAGAATGGAGAAAGCTAGCAAATCCACGTCCAGATGTTACTTTTGTCGACGAGAAGCAAAAAAATCTGCTTTGGGATACTCTCATGGAACATTTCACCTTACCAGATAATTTCACAGAAGCAGACGTGCGGAAAGTCAAGGACGCTGCTTTTAGGAAGATGGCGGTTGCATTCAAGAACCACAAGAGAATGACGTGGGAGAAGTACGTCAAGGGAGGAAGGAAGACTCCAGTATTCGAGGGGATACTAGAGAATCAAAGTGCTCATTGGGACGATTTTGTGAAATTCAAGGATTCAGAATTAGCTAAGGAACGGTCGAGAATAAACAAGAAGAATGCCGAAAAAAGGATAAGTTCCATAAGCTGGGGCCAGGTGGCTACGCGGTGGCAATGCCTAAGTGGGATAAGTCTGAGAAAGAGATGGAGGATGCAGGTGTCACTCCGGTTAGTAAGAGCTGGCCCCCCAGGTGCAGGACTTGGTTCTATGCGCATGGGGGGGAGTTGGACCCGAAGACAGGCAATGTTTCGACGAAGGCATGTCTGAACGGAGCCGATGATGCGCTACTTGTTGCAATAGAAGAGGCTCGATCGGGGGTGTTCCAGCCCAACAGAGAGAACGACGAGCTTACGCCTGCCCTGGGAAATCCTGAACACTCGGGAAGAACACGAGGCAAGGGTGCTATTCCGTGGTATGAGGGGTTTTCGGACTGGAACGCCGACTACAGAACCCGTGCGAGAAAGAAGATTGCGGAGGAGAAGAAGAGGAAGATGGAGGAGGAGCAAAGGAAGCTCGACTATGAATGCCTTCAAGGCTAGAAGCAAGTCAAGCGGAATTGGCAGCTAAATTCCAGCGGCAGCAGGAGCAGATCGACTCACTTAGCCAGCAAAGGGGGTCTCAGCAGCTGCAGCAGTTAGCGGATGATCCAGCATTGGATACCACCGCCCCATCCATGCCGAGAAGCAGCGTGGGTTCCGCCCCGGGCGACGCAGTAGTGCTGGATAGATACCCCGTGGATGACATCACGGAGAACACTAACTGCGAACTACACTTCAAAATGAAGAACATATCCATGAAGGTGGCGGACGCCGTTGCTTTTTCAAATTCCCCCGAGGCAACCTTCCATTGCAACCCGATTCCAGCGGGCTATGCTCGTGTCTTGGTTGATGAGGTGGTGGACCAATATTCGGGGTTAGAGCTTGACATTCCTGGAGGTGATGAGGAGCACACACTCGGAGATGCCAAACATCGTATCATCCTATGGAGAAAGGATTGCATCATTTTTCGAAGGCCACCAACACCGCGTCACCCGACTCCTCGTCGAAGTCTGCCACCGAGTCAGCAGACTCCCGCTCCTCCAAGTCCACCAACGCGTGAGGCCACTCCTCCTCCTCCAAGTCCGGCAAAGTGTCAAGCCACTCCTCCTCCAAGTCCGGCACAGCTTCAGGCCACTCCTCCTCGTCCAACTCAGCCCTGTCAGCCGTCTCCGCCGCCTCAGCAATCGCAGAAGAGACACCCCGCAGCTATGGTGCGTAGCGGTACCAGTCGAGGTCATAGTACAGGAAGTACAGGCGGAGGCAAGCGATATAAATATGGTCCAAACCTCACTACTCCTCTTCCTGTGAGGGCTTACGACAGGACCGAGGAGCAAACCAATGCCATAGTGCGGGCAGAAGTCGACGCCCATTTTGGACCGAAACCGCCACCGCCGCCAAGGGAGAAAGTGCCTATGGAAGTAGTTGACCACTTCATTCGTATGGCTCAACCACCAGCTCCTAAGCCTGTTGACACAGACTATGAGCGCCACATCAGAAAGTTACATCGACAACGTCTAAAGAAGGAGGCGAGCTTGAGCTCGAGCAAACAACAAGCAGCTGTCGGAAAATGCGGGAAAACCGTTGCCCAGCTGGGAGAACAGGCGGCGCAATCGACCCCCCCGCTTGTTGTGCCGACAACACGTGACAGTACGCGCGCCCAATATTATTGTGGCCAAACAGTTTACGTTCCCGAGGTGGGCGATGTGGTAATAACCCATGAGCATATAATGCAGGCTGAAGAACTCAAGATCACTGTTGGACAACTCCTCGAGATCGAGGACATGCCTGTGATTACAGAGGAGGAAATAAAACGGAAATATGTCCGGGGCCAACCTTTGGTCAAGCCAGAAGATGTCAAGAAGCTCCCACGAGAATGTATGAATTGCATCAATGGTACATGGACATTACCAAGAGATCCGATCAAGAGTCCCTCATGGTGTATGTCAAGAAGGATCATTACTACCATGAGAAAGCTGTGGCCGTTGAGTATTCTGAACTGTTTCAGTTATACAATCAAGACGCACTCGACAAATCTATCGTCAGTTGCTATTGTCTGTAAGTGATTTCTTTCTGTAATTAATTTAAGTCTCAAGCTAGCTGTAGTGATCCTTTTGATCAATCATTACCTGTAATTATTCTCACTATATTCTTTTCTGTGGTATTATGCAGGATGAAGATGTATGAAATGAGAAAAGGTGGATGCTATGACATTGGGTTCATTGACCCAAACACCGTTAATCAATACACATGGAAAATGAGCAAGTATTATGAAAAGCAGGTAGAGGACAGCATGCTAGAATTCTTGAAGGGCCTCAAATACAATGAAGATATACTACTTCCTTACAACTTCGAGTGAGTCACACTTTCTTGTACTACAAATTCTCTGTTTTTTCCTACTAGCTAGCTACATGTTTTTGCTTACATATGCCCACTTAATTAAGACATGCAAACGTGTGTGCATGCAGATTTCACTGGATCTTGTGTATCATTAAAGTTGACGCCGGAACAGTTGAAATACTGGACTCGCTACTCAAAGCAAATAGTGACTACAACATCTTGTATGGGATAGTCAACAGGTAATTTCAATCATTATTAACTATATATCTCGGCCTATTTAGTTCGTCATTTCATGATATGAACTATTTAATAACCCCTTTATTCATTTTCTTTGTCGGCGGGCAGGGCTTGGGCAAGGTTCATCAGCGTCACGGAAGGCGAATGGAAACCACAACTGAAATGGTTTCGATCCAAGGTAAGTAATTAAGTAGTACTAGCTAGCTAGCTAGCTGCCATCTCTTTAATTATCATGCTTGATTAATTATTATCTGATCAAATTAAATTCCATTCTCGTAATAAAGGCCCTGAAGCAGGCGCAGGGGACTAATCTGTGTGCATACTGCGTTTGCGAGAATATTCGCATGATGGCGTCCGAAAGGAGCAGATCTCAAAGACAGGAATGAGTACGCTTGTCAGAACACTATTCACAATTTTTACACCATTATCGATATCTAGTCACACAACTAATACACATGCATATTGATCTCCTTCTTAACAGTTCAAAGAGGTGCGGGACAAGCTCCTAGAAACGGAGCGCGTAGAAGCACTTCGAGAGGAAATAGCGGGATTTTTGCTCGACCAGGTCATAAATCCGAAGGGAGAATACTATGACCCGCTACCGCCCCCATCGAACATGTCATGAACCACTTCCAATTGTCATCGTGCTCCGAAGGCACCAATTAGGCTAATGCCACTGGCTCCGAAGGCAACATGCATATGTAGGAGAAATTGTATATAGCTATACATGTGTGTATGTGTAAATTAATATGGTGGTTTGTGAGACATTGATGATATATATATATGATTGGTTCTACTAGAAATTCTATTTATATATATATATATATGCATAACGTGTACAATGTGTAGTACCGTAAAATACCAGCAAACGAAAAAGAATTAAAATGGAAAACACAAAATTAAATGAAAAAGAAATCATAAAACCAAAAATCCCCCAAACATTTTAGTACCGGTTGGTGTTACCAACCGGTACTAAAGGGCTCCCGGCCCCCGGAGCTGGCTCGTGCCACGTGGTTGCCATTTAGCACCGGTTCGTGCTGAACCGGTACTAAAGGGGGGGGGGGCTTTAGTGCCGAAATGTTAGTGCCGGTTCGGAAACCGGCACTAAAGGGCCTTACGAACCGGTGCTAATGGCCCGTTTTCTACTAGTGACGTTTAGTGATAAAGTAAAGCATTACATCGCGATTGCATTGCATACAATAAAGCGACAACCATATGGCTCCTGCCAGTTGCCGATAACTCGGTTACAAAACATGATCATCTCATACAATAAAATTTAGCATCATGTCTTGACCATATCACATCACAACATGCCCTGCAAAAACAAGTTAGACGTCCTCTACTTTATTGTTGCAAGTTTTACGTGGCTGCTACGGGCTTAAGCAAGAACCAATCTCACCTACGCATCAAAACCACAATGATAGTTTGTCAATTTGACTCCGTTTTAACCTTCGCAAGGACCGGTCGTAGCCACACTTGGTTCAACTAAAGTTGGAGAGACAGTCGCCCGCAAGCCACCTATGTGCAAAGCACGTCGGGAGAACCGGTCTCGTGTAAGCATACGCGTAATGTTGGTCCGGGTCGTCTCGTCCAACAATACCACCAAACCAAAGTATGACATGCTGGTAGGCAGTATGACTTATATCGCCCATAACTCACTTGTGTTCTACTCGTGCATATAACATCAAACCATAAAACCTAGGCTCGGATGCCACTGTTGGGGAACGTAGTAATTTCAAAATTTTCCTACGTACACGCAAGATCATGGTGATGCACAGCAACGAGAGGGGAGAGTATGATCTACGTACCCTTGTAGATCGCAACGGAAGCGTTGACACAACGTAGTGGAAGTAGTCGTACGTCTTCTTCCCGATCCGACCGATCCAAGCACCGTTACTCCGGCACCTCCGAGTTCTTAGCACACGTACAACTCGATGACACTCCCGGGGCTCCGATTCAGCAAAGCTTCAGGGATGAGTTCCGTCAGCACAACGGTGTGGTGACGATGATGATGTTCTACCGACGCAGGGCTTCGCCTAAGCACTACAACGGTATGATCGAGGTGGAATATGGTGGCAGGGGGCACCGCACACGGCTAAGGAACGATCACGAGGATCAACTTGTGTGTCTAGAGGTGCCCCCCTGCCCCCGTATATAAAGGAGCAAGGGGGAGGGGTGCGGCCGGCCTAGAGGAGGGCGCAGGAGGAGTCCTACTCCTACCGGGAGTAGGACTCCCCTCCCGTTTCCTTGTCCAAGTAGGAGAGAGGGGGGAGAGAAGGAAAGTGGGGGCGCCGCCCCTTCCTCCTTGTCCAATTCGGACTAGGGGGAGCGGGGGCGCGCGGCCTGCCCTGGCAGCCCCTTCCTCTTCTCCACTTTAGGCCCATGAGGCCCATTAACCCCCCGGGGGGTTCCGGTAACCCCCCGGTGCTCCGGTTTTATCCGAAACTTCTCCGGAACCCTTCCGGTGTCCGAATATAGTCGTCCAATATATCAATCCTTATGTCTCGACCATTTCGAGACTCCTCGTCATGTCCGTGATCACATCCGGGACTCCGAACTAACTTCGGTACATCAAAACGCATAAACTCATAATAACTTCGGTACATCAAAACGCAAGTCTCTTTACTCGTTCCGTAATACATCATCTCACAACTAACATATTAGTTGTAATGCTTGCAAGGCTTATGTGATGTGCATTACCGAGAGGGCCCAGAGATACCTCTCCGACAATCGGAGTGACAAATCCTAATCTCGAAATACGCCAACCCAACATCTACCTTTGGAGACACCTATAATGCTCCTTTATAATCACCCAGTTACGTTGTGACGTTTGGTAGCACCCAAAGTGTTCCTCCGGTAAACGGGAGTTGCATAATCTCATAGTCATAGGAACATGTATAAGTCATGAAGAAAGCAATAGCAACATACTAAACGATCGGGTGCTAAGCTAATGGAATGGGTCATGTCAATCAGATCATTCAACTAATGATGTGATCCCATTAATCAAATAACAATTCTTTGTTCATGGTTACGAAACATAACCATCTTTGATTAACGAGCTAGTCAAGTAGAGGCATACTAGTGACGCTCTGTTTGTCTATGTATTCACACATGTATTATGTTTCCGGTTAATACAATTCTAGCATGAATAATAAACATTTATCATGAAATAAGGAAATAAATAATAACTTTATTATTGCCTCTAGGGCATATTTCCTTCACCTCCTTAGACGCACAGTTCGGGACCCCCTACCCGAGATCCGCCGGTTTTGACACCGACAGCAACCCAGATCTGGCCGTTGGCAACAAGAAAGCGACACCCCCCTTCACCCAGGTACGCAACCGTCTTCCTTCTCCATCTAGCGAGGGGGGTGCGCTTTGGTGTACATGATGGTATGATCCTTTTTTATTGACTTCTTATATGCCATCAAGACTTGTTTCACTCGGTTTTCCATTCTGTAGCTGCAGAAAATCATTTATTATACTATTGTACTAGCATATGTACCATACTTAGCTGACTCATTTTCCCAAAAGCTTGTCGGTGGCCACTTTCAGGGCATATACAATGCATAGCCACAGGGTGATGCCTCGCATGCCATGTAGGATCGGATATCAGGTAAAGTAGGTTTGGATAGGGAAGCGGGATCCTGTTCAGGAGGCCGGTGCAAGACAATTGGATACCAACAGGAGCAGCTAAAAATTGGTTACCGAATGCTCCCCTTGTTCGTCCTTTCATCTTCAGGTTCAGGATCCAACAGTGAACGTTTGAAATTGGCCTGAATCTCGTCATAATTCTTGTGCATCCTTTCAACAGTAAACAAAATTTCTGTGGACTGCTTTGCTTGAAACTCCTTTCTATCTTGCTCACGATTTCTCCGCAAGGTCTTGGCATCAAGATCCAAGGATTCGAGCTCCACATCTGTCGTATCTTCTGAATCCGCCCGTTATTTTTTGTCATCGCACGCACTAGGAGGTATAGCATTAGCATGGCTGATGTTACCTTGCTTCAGAGAAGAACCTTTGCTTTCTGATGTTTACCACTGAAGATGCACCATCAAATATCAGGTGCTAGGATAGGATTTACCACCCAAGAGATGTTCTCCAGTAACCAGGCTGGACTACCGAATGCACCCGAAAAAATGCCGCCTCCGGAATCCTAGATTGACCAGGGAGTTATGAGAGAAGCCCAGATCCATGCCACCTCCAAGGATTTACTGGCTCTAGACACCAATTGTCGCTACCTGAATTTAACACTAGAATTTCAGAGATTCAGAGCTATTGGCTTAATTTGCTTTGCTAGGGTTTAATTATATAGCCGCCAAAGGCCACTGGAGGCTAGATCCCCTACAAGTTTAATTGCTAAGTAGATTAGTTCCAGTTTCAGGTATTTTGTGCATGCAGACTGCTCCAGTGTGCCGCTACATCTTTTTAGACAAATATAAACATGTTTATTTAAAAACAAAAAACAAAATTGGAACCTGCATTCCATTAACCACTCTCATACTCATACCTGAAGTAAAAAAAAATTATTTTTATCTTTAATTGAAAGCTACATATGGCCAAAGGTCAAAACTGAGCATGCATTTTTTTTTCAAGAAGAAAGAAAGAAAATTTGGAACCTGCATGCATTCCTTTACCACTCTCATACTCGTTCCTGAAGTGAAAAGTGCACAGTTTTGACTTAGTTACAACAAACATTGTCAGTGACTTGAAGATGAAGAGTTTGTACTTAACCAAACTGCTGTTTTCGT
This sequence comes from Triticum dicoccoides, assembly GCF_002162155.2. Classification (NCBI taxonomy): domain Eukaryota; kingdom Viridiplantae; phylum Streptophyta; class Magnoliopsida; order Poales; family Poaceae; genus Triticum; species Triticum dicoccoides. The sequence continues at coordinate 802,867 of NC_041382.1, forward strand.
TCATCACCAAACTCTAGTCCCTTCCCATGAAATCAACCATGGAAACTGAGCCAACATTACTACATATATACAAAATTGATTGCCATCAAATCAAACCAAACAATTATCTGATGAGCAGCAAATCCAAATACTAGATGGAAATGGTCCAGAATAACACCTGCAAGATAGATTATTTAAGCCGACTTAACACCACGGAGCAGCAACACTACACTAACTGACTCAAGGCAGTTGAGTTCAGAATGACTTGTTGCTGAATCATGCATTAATTCAGAACACCGCCTGGATCTTCAATTGCCTGTTATAGATGTAACGACCGGATTTGTGCTTCATCATACCGAGGCCACACATTGTCCCTTTTGCCTTTGCCTTTGCCGCCATTCTCGTCGTCACCAGAGCTACTGCTCTCGTTGCCTTTGCTGCCATTGCTGAACGCTAGCTCCATACCAGTGAAGAGGGTAAATTCCTTGTTGGGAACCTGCCAGAACCGAGAAGATGCGATGGTAGTGGTACCCAACATGTCCATGATGATTAACCTGCCAGAACCGAGACTCGCGACCTTGGACCTGAACAAAATGTCGGGCTGCCACTCCTCTGGCAGGTCATCACGAGCCCAGATACGCATCTTCTCCGGCGACGGCTCCTCCCCTGTGACAAGGCCCGAGAGGTCAGCACCGCAGGGGAGGTTGCCTTGCAAAGAGATGCCAAACCAGAGGCCAAGCTCGGGGACGTAATCCGCCTTGCCATGGAAGGGCATGAGCCAGTCGCCAGCTTTGCTCCACTCACGAGTCGCCGTGTGGAAGCAATAGGTGAGGGTGGACACGGTCCGGGCCGGTCCGGTCCCGGTCCGAGCCATCGATTGGACCGGCCGCCGGCGGTCCAGTCCGGACCGGACCGAGCAGAGCAGCGGTCCTGATTTCAGGGACCGGACCGGCGGACAAGAAGCTCGGTGCGGACCGGTGGTCCTCACGGTCCCGGCGACGTTCAATCACTGCCATGTGGGCCCAGGATGTCGGAGAGGTTGTCGGAGAAGCAGGACGGTGGCCGGAGCCGGAGAAGATGCACCTGATGATGGCGCGGTGGCATGAGGGAGAGGCACGAGAGAGAGAGAGGGGGGGGGGAGCGGCGCGGCCGCGCGGGGGAGAGGGGGAATAGCCACGCGATGGAGCGGCGGCGCTGGGGAGAGGAAGGCGAGGGAGAGGGGCTGGCGCGACGGTTACCCTCGAGCGTCCGCAAGTATATTTTTAGCAGTTTTTTTCATTGCATGCAAGTAATTTAGCACGTGCATGGGCCCATGATTTTCCTTGTATGAGCCTTGCTGTGATTGGTGGATTAATTCTGACGTGAAGATAATCGTGGGATGACACTGTGATTGTCGGATCCAACCATTTTTTCTCTCTTGTTCCTTCTATTTTCTGCATGTTCGTCTGAATAAGAGGAAACTGCGTCATGGGATGGCGCCTGATTACCCTATCGAAGTTATTTCTCTCATTACTAGCAAATAAAAGGAACAACAGTGAGGAGTTGTCGTGGGAAGCGCCTAAATACCGAAAAAGGCTTTCGCCCCACTTTATATATAAAACGCCTAAATTATCAGATCGAATCATGTTTATCTCATTCTCTCTATTTTCTGTCGACTGATTAAAAGGAAAAACCAAACGGTAGGGCGTGACTGCCTCTTGCCCCTGTGTGACTCTCAGATAATCACAGGTGTGATGGCGTGTTCTTTCTATTTTTTGTTCTCTTCTATCTCACGCGCGACTTGAGTTTTCTTCTTTGTTCGACTCAATAAACGGAAACAAATCAAGGAGGGGCGCGCTCGCGCGGGAGAGGGACGGCGGGGCGTGGTCGTCGGTCACCCAGCGCGCGGATCTCGCCGGCCAAAGCGTGTGGTGGCCGCGATGACAAGGAACAGCCTGCAGCGCCCTTCGGTCCGCTCGGTTGGCTCGGTCAAAGACCGGACCGGACCGACAAAATATCGGGCCCAAATTTTGTAACCGGACCGGCTAATTTCTTCAACGGGCCAGGACCGAACGGTCCGGTCCCGAACGGGCCACGAGCGGGCCGAAAAGCCCGCTCGCTCCATCCAGCCTGAGCAATAGGTGTCGGCACCCTCGGCGCCTGCAGAGTTGGAGGTGCCGGCACCATCGACGCCTGCAGAGACGGAGAAGCCGATGGTGCCGCCGACGAGGGCATGGCCGTGGACAAAGGCTTGCTTGTGGTGGGTGATTCAGGGCGGCAGCGGGAGGATGTCGCAGTGCCAGAACCTGTGACATGTGGGGCGGATCCCCCTCCACACCAGGGCCTCGAACTGCGGCCGCTCCTCCGCCATGTGCAGGTAGAGGAGGCCATCGATGATGTAGAGGTCACCCGTGTCTTCGTCGTCATGGAATTGTATATCCGTTGGAGGGACGGAGATGGACATGGGCATCACCTTGGGTCCGTGGAGCCATGGCAGCGTGTCGATGCAGCGGGTGCCGTCGACGACGTCGAAGCGCAGCATGCGGTTCCCGCGGTCGGCCACGACGACCTTGCTCTCCGAGGCGGTGGGCAAGAAATGAACGGTGTGATGGTTCCCCATGGAGTAGTCGAGCTGCGGCGGCCTTATGACCAGCTCGGTTTTTGGCCGATCAATCTTGGGCGCCGCCGCCTCTGCCGCCGCCAGATTAGTGGTGCTGGAGATCCTTCTTCTTGTCGTGTTGGCCTCGGCGTGCGTCAGTACTGTTGGCAACACCTTGCCATGCGCGGCCGCTTGTTCCACCATGGGGTGAAAAAAATTAATCTTGAGGAGGTCCAAGCGCCGGAGCGAATACAAGCGCCTGTGGCTGTCATACAACCCAAGTTTCAGGATCCGCCGCATGCCGCCGTTCATCCTTCCTCTCTCTCCGACGATCTACAGAGCAAGTTGGCACAGATCTACAGAGCTGAGCGGCGGCGGCGGTGAACCTGGAGCTGAGCGGCGGCGGAGGGAGATAATAGGAACGGAGGTAGGTCCATCATGGGCTGGGTCCAATGTTTTCATTCGTTTTTTGCACTTGCATCTAAAAAAAATCGTTTTTTGCACTTTGTTTCTTCGTTTTTTATTTGTTTTTCTTTTATTTATTTTCTTTTTTGGTTTTCTTTGTTCTTTTGGTTATTAATCTACATTTTTTCCATACGTCAACAACATTTTTCTAATACACATCTAATATTTTTCCAATACTTGTTCAACATTTTTGAAATACTTGTTCAACAAGTATTTCTCAAGGTTTTCTTAAAGCTATTGACAGGGCCAACAACTTTAATTGGCATTATTTACATGTTGTTAATACTGCTGGGGGATCCTTTTGGGTCTTAAGAGAAATTTATTTGAGGTGATTGAGTTTATTAATAATAGGTTTTACATTAAAGCTACTGTTAAGAACAAAGATGATGGTTTTAGTTGGCATTTGGTGATAGTTTATGGTTCTACTTATCCTGAATTTAAAATGGATTTTATTTTGGATACTGCCTCATACCCCATTTTTGTCTGTGGTGATTTCAATTTAGTCAGATATGAAAGTGAGAAAAGTAGTGGGCCGGTTAATCAACACACTGCTTTTATTTTCAATGACTGGATAAATAGGTGGGGGATGTTGAAATTCCTGTTCCTAATAGAGGATATATTTGGTCTAATAATCAAGATGATCCCATTTTTGCTATCCTTGATAGAGTGTTTACCTCCGTGGACTGGGATTCTCACTTCCCACTATGCTCTCTTACTGCTCTTCCCAGGGTGGGGAGTGACCACACTCCACTGATCCTGGATACTGGGGCTAGGAAATCCTTAAACCCCAAAATATTTAGATTTGACAAATGGTGGCTGTCACAACCTAGTTTTCACCGAATGGTTCGTGAAGTCCGGTCTTCTGTTTCTTCTTCGGTTTCCTCTGTTGACAATTGGCTATCCAAAACAAGAGCTCTTAGGAAGAAAACTAAAGGGTGGTCTATAAATGCTGAAGCTGCTCTTAAGAAAAAGAAGAAATCTCTCCTTATGGAGTTTGACTTGTTGGATGTCTTGTCTGAATACCAGCAACTGTTTGTTGTAGACTGTAATAGGATGAAAAGTATTAAAAAATAATTTGATGATATTTGGAAAAAGAGGAAACTGCCCTTTGGCAAAGATCCAGAGATAGAAAAATCCTTGAAGGAGAAAAGGGAACAAAAGTGCTCCTGATTCGGTTATTTCTCTGATTTTTTCATCCAATTTTTGTGTGAAAAAAAGTTTATCAAAACCTACCAACATGAGATCTAATTTTTAAGATCTCGACGCGAGGAATCCAACAGTGAAAACGGTTCGAGATTTGGACGCGCTGTTTAAGAGATAAAACATTTTGAATAAACGGATCTACGGAAAAAAGGGAAAACTCATTTTTCTTTGAGCCACTTGTCGCAACTTGGGTAGGGGGGAGTGATCTTTGAACGGAGTACTCATCAATTAGTGATTTCGGGCTTCCATATATATTGGGCTCTTTGCTAATGGACTGTACAATTTAATCGAAACATCTATTATCTCCAGACCAAAAAATGTTCATGATTTCAAAAAATGTTCGTGAATTCTGTTCGCAAATTCGATATTGTTCTTGAATTTAAAAACTGATCATGAATTTGAAATATGTTTGCGCATTTTAAAAAATCTATGAATGGAAAATATGTTACTGGATTTAAAAAAATCATATATTTAAAAATTGTTCACCAATTAAATATATTTATGAATTAAAAATTTCCATGAACTCGGAAAAATTTATAATTTCAAAAAATATTCATAGTATTTAAAAAATGGTTACAAATTAAAAAAACAACTCAAAATTTCAAAAAATATTCATGAATTCTATAATATTCACGATCTCAAACACAGTTCACAAACTCAAAGAAAAGAGAAATAAAAGAAATGATACAAAATAGAAAACCAAGTGGGGAACACATTGAAAAAACCCAATACACTTGGTTCACATTATCAATGTCTTTTTTCTTCTTCTTTTCTTTGCGGGGGGCTCATTATTAAGAGGTAATAGCACCCTGGATCCATGAACTTGCGCAGGATGTGATGATTTAGTCTAAAACTTGCAAAAGGTAACTTGACCTCTTATGTGATGTTTTGGTCCACATCGAATCACAGATCGACAAGTGGCAGGCGAGAGCTTGGATTGGTCAGCGACAGTGTTTTTGCACAAAGCCCCTGCAGTCCCGTCGATTTAACCCGTAGTAGTTCACACCTGAATTAAATACGGCGTTTTTGCACCCCGGCCGTACGCCGGGTTCGCGGGGCCACGGGTGGACTCGCTGCAAGTCGATGCCGCGGTGCAGGTGCCTGCCGGTGGATGCGTCCTGGAGATCCCGGCGCAGGACGTACGCCGGACGTCGCGCTCGCGGCTATGCACGTGCACACATTGTCACGCTAGCTATATTCGGCCTCTCCCAGCATCGCTCTCTGCAAATATTTTGTTCCAAACTATTCCCTCCGTTTCACAATACATGTCTTCTATTTATCGACATGTTTTAGTATATGGATGCATTCATTTTGGACAAATGAAAGTCAAGTATTTTGGAATGGAGGGAGTAGTACTATACTCTTCTGTTGGTCTCGGTCACCCATGGTCAGTCTAGCGAGTTTGGATGTATCCTGCGGCATCATCACGAGTAAGCCGCAGCGCCCGCGCGTAATCGAGAGATATATATGCTTGTGAACTCGGTGATTACTCTGCTCCTGATGCATGTTTTGGTTGGAAAACTGGCTACGACACCGTTGATAAGACGATGTGATCTTTGCTTGGAGGTGAAGTACAATTTATTTGGGGTAAAGGTTCCTGGACGTGACGTTTTTTTTCTTTCATCATGATGCACACCGCCAATTTTATTAAAAAAAATAAATAGGTCTGAAACGTACATAGTATCAACTAAAACGGCAAAAAGAAAAAAGAAAACACCACAAATAGTGGGTACCCCGTGAGTCCGTGACGTAAGCGGACAAATGTGTCCAAAATTCATAGTTGACTCAATATATCGCTTCATACTTTGCTACCCCGTGATCGACGTACGTCTCCATCACCTGTGACATGTCCGATCTGAATCTATCTGCAACTCTGCGTAAAATAAAATTGTTGGAGAATGATGGTTTATGAAAAACTAGGGAGCATATATAAAATAATACAACGGGGTATCGGCATGTGATGGCACAAACAATTTGTCATTTCAACTTTTATTTAGTGCTTCATGAACAAGACCGCTAAATTCAAAGGCAACCTCTCAGTTGGCAGTCGAACAGACGGAGAAAAAAGAATAGGAAATGGTACTGGTGCTAGGAAAAAAATATTCTTATATGGGCTGGGCTTTGTTTTTTTTTCGGATGTGCATGGGCCAAGGTTTTGGATACTAGTTGAAATTTCAAGATTTCCTATGGTTACCACGTATTTCCGTGCCCCTCGGTAAATCCCATACCAAGCAAAAAATACCAATTTTTTTGAATTTTTTGAATTTAAACGGTCGATTTGCAGTAAAGTAAGTAGGATCTGATTGATGCCACGAGAGTTGGTTCTGTAGTGTCCGTAGCAAGCTAGTTCCTGTTTTGAGAGGTCTCTGGTTCGAATGTTCGTTCATTCACTTATATGAGTTCAACTATAAAACTTGTTCGAAATATTCTCGGTATTTCTCGGTAACCGTGGTAACCACGTTTACCAGTCCCCCTCGGTAAAATTGCCTCACTCGGTAACCAAAACCTTGGCATGGGCCATGACCCACGAGTCCTTGAAAACTGACCCATGAATTTACATTGGTGCAGCTGGGAGCGGAGTTCGTGGGCACGTTCATCCTCATCTTCTTCGCGACAGCGGCGCCGATCGTGAACCTGAAGTACGGCGGCATGATCTCGCCGTTCGGGAACGCGGCGTGCGCGGGCCTGGTGGTGACAACCATCATCCTGTCGACGGGCCAGAGATATCGCCTGGTCTGTAATGATGACTGTGCGTGTGTGGCAGGCCGACGATAGGAGGGTCGATGAACCCCGTGAGGACACTGGGGCCGGCGGTGGCCGCGGGGAACTACAGGCAGCAGTGGATATACCTGGTGGCGCCGACGCTGGGCGCTGTGTGCGGCGCCGGGGTGCAAAAACGCCGTATTTAATTCAGGTGTGAACTACTGCGGGTTGATTCAACGAAACGGCAGAGGCCTTTGTGCAAAAATGCCAGTGCTGACCGGTCCACCCTCCGAACTGCCACTTGTCACGCTATGATTCGCTCTGGACTAAATCATCACATAGGGGGTCAAGTTGTGGGAGTCCTCAGTTACAAATTGCTAGTTTTGGACTAAATCATCACATCTTGGGTAAGTTCATGGATCCAGAATGCTATTACAGCAATCAGTATTGTGGTGCTTCATAACATTAGGAGCAATACCTATCATTCAATACACAACAACACTAATTGGTAAAGAAACATTATCTCCATCTTTCAATACACAACAACACAAAATAGAGGTCCGCTTTTGCTAGATACCTATCTGTTTTTTTTCCCAAGAAATACCTATCATTTTCTTCTTGGATAGCATTATATTCAGCGATGAGATCCGTAACATCTTCCCAGTAATTACTGAGAACCAATGAAATGATGGGTCCAAAGTACAAACGCACATCACCTCACTGCTAGAGGCTACAATCATCAATAACCCAGACTGGATATGTATGGTACTATTTAAGTTCAGGACCATATGCATTATATGTTCAGTCTCTGCATTATGTGTACTAGTGCTAACTAAAATATTGCTTGTAGAGGGTATTCCGGATCGTTGCTGTGCGTCTAGAATAGCAGTTCCGATGTGCTTTGTACACAGATTTTGCCACCAATATTTTCATACACCCTGTTAACATTATAACGAAATTAATGAAGAAATAAAGATGAAGAGGATATTAGAAACTATCTATAGTGCAACAAGAAAACGGAACTATAAATTTTGTACTGGGAAAATGTAGACATGTGTTGAAAAAAATAAAACAAAACAAGAGAAAATGAAGAAAACCAATAAGAAACAAAGAAAACAAAAGTTAGCAAAGAAAGAAAATGAGAAAACAATGAGAAAACAAAGTAAACCAAAGTAAAAAATAACAAACTTGTGAAAAATTAAATAAAAAAAGCAAAAAAGCAAAAAAAAAAAAAAACTAGTCGGCGAACCTACAGGGACTGTTATGAGCGGCAGTGACTAACCGTGCTAAATGCGCCAACCCGCTATTGGTCACCCGATGGGCCATCTGGCGTGTGAGAAGACAAGGGTGTTTCATGAACTGATTTTCCAAAGTCCTAAGACCACGCATCAGTTCGTGAAAAAATATTTAAGAGAGCTTGAAGACTACAAACCTAAATCAGCACCACGATGAGAAGCTCAACACCAACTTGACCGACAGATTCGGTGGTTCCCTCCGTCATCAGGGGTCACAAAAGATTCGGGTTGATGGTGGAATGGCATGATCTCAGAGGAAAGGCTCTTCATCAGCGGTTTGCAAAGATTCAAAGGGGCATTACATAGGTGCCTCGACACTTAAATTACTAGGATATGTGGATCCGACTAGTTTGGAGGCTATCGCTTGCCGGGAATGATTGGCACTAGCGGCCGATCTCAATCTCCAGCATCTACTCATCGCCACTAATTGCAAGCATTTGGTTGATGATATCAAGACTGGAATGATTTGGATGGCATTATCATAAGGGACATTTTACCTACTTAGATAGTTTTGTTTCTTGCGCTTTCATTTATAAGAGTAGAGCTTCCAACCTCGTGGCATATGGTCTACCTAAACTCGTTCTAGGTCCTCCTGGAGGACGTAATCTATGGCTTCTCCAACCTCGCAACGTAAACTTTGTCCCAATGGACACTGTTACCAATCAATAAATAAGAGTATGTTTAGACTAAAAAAATGAGGAATCAGTATGAGCGACAAACAGTTGTTGTGTGGATATATAGCAAACACAAGATTGCAATTGGGGCCTCTATTTGATGCTCTTTGCGTCAAATATGAGGCTTGCTGCACAGGGGATCATCTTGGTGGGTCGACCCATGCATACAACATGAGTCGAGAGAGAGCGAGCTACTCTAGCAGACGGTTTACTTTAGCGGACCCAGATACTGTAGGTTGTAGCGAACCGAGGCTACTATAAGGATCCCGGGTTACAGTAGTGACCAATGTTTTTTAATTTTGAAAATATTTTTAACACAATCATATTTTTAAATGATGAATAATTTTTTAAACGTGAATATTTTTCGAAATTACGAACATGGTTTGAAATTGGGAACATTTTCTGGAAACACAAAGTTTTTTGAAAATACTCCAATATTTTTTGAATTTTGGAACCATTTTGAAAACTGTGATATTTTTTAATTTTGAAATAATTTTTGAAAAAATGATTTTAAAAATTCATGGAGAGTTTTTGAATTATTTTTTCAAAAAGGAAACATTTTTCATATTATGAAAAATATTTAAAACACGAACTTTTATTGAAAATTCTCAAATATTTTTTAAAATGCATTTTTGTTAAAATTTGAATCAACTTTGAAATTTCTTAATAGTTTAAAAAGGGAATGGAAAATACGAAAAATGAGTTATAGAAAAACGAAGAAAACATATAAAAGAAACAACAGGAAAAAGAAAGAAACCAATAAAGTCCGAACCAAAACCTATGGAAGTTTGTCGCCCATTTGCTGTAAAATGTGTCAAATAAGGAGTTAAATACATCATTCAGACATGAACTTGTTCCGATGCTCACTTTAGTCCACAAACTCAGAAAGCAATTATTGCTGCTATGAGCGAACTCGAGCGCTCACTTTAGTCTGAATTGCACAGGTGGAACACTAAGGGCATTTACAATGGTGCTAATTTAGGAGTGCCATATAAGATAAATGCTGAGGGAGAAGAGAGAGAAATTATAAGAAAATGCTTGTCTTTTCTTATTTAAGAGATGATCTTTTAGCATAATATGTCTCATCATGTTGTTAGGAATAACTAGTTATTAAAGATAAGGCTAAGATATAATCCATTATAGACATACTTTTTTGTTATCTCTAAATTACATGCAAGACTTAATTATACATGCCGTAAGACAGCTTCCATTCCACTCAGTTTTTTTAGGCTCCCATTCCACTCAGGAGAATGAAACGTGGCATCAATCAATGCTGTTGGGCTGATTCTTTTTGGGCTTGGGCTATCAGGCTTATATATTCGGTTCTTCTTTGCTAATGGCCTACACAAATTAAATGAAACATGAAGTAATAATCCTAGGGGAGCAACTAGTTAACGAGCACTCCTTTGGGAGCCTCGCAACGATCAGCGCTGCTTGGCGCGCTCTCAGCCATTCGCCACGTGTCGCGCTCTGGACGCTCCCTTTGGATTTTGTTTTTTTATTTTTCCACACGCGTTTTCGGCTTTTTAAACGGTTTTTTTGGTTTTTTAGACGTTTTGGTTTTCCCGCGGTCTTTCCTAGCTTTTCGATAAAAAAAAATTCAAAAAAAAATTTTGCGCGAAAAAACGTGTTTTCTTTTTTTCCCTTTCGCGAAAGTCATGGTTTTTCTTCCGCGAGAGGCACGGTTGTGCTTTATCGAGAGTCACGGCCGTGCCTTTCGGAAACGAAAAAAATGTGTTTTTTGTTTTTTTCTTTCGCGAGAGTCACGGTTTTGCTTCCGTGAGAGGCACGGTTGTGCTTTCGCGAGAGTCACGGCCGTGCCTCTCAGAAAGGGAAAAACAAAACGCGTTTTCTGTTTTTTTTTCTTCTTTCGTGAGAGTCACGGTTTTGCTTCCGCGAGAGGCACGATTGTGCTTACCCGAAAGTCACGGCCATGCCTCTCGAAAAGGGAAAAAATACGTGTTTTTTATTATTTTTCTTTCGCGAGAGTTACGGTTTTGCTTTCGCGAGAGGCACGGGTGTGCTTTCGAGAGAGTCACGGCCGTGCCTCTCGGAAACGGAAAAAAACGTGTTTTCTGTTTTTTTCCTTCCACGAGAGTCACGGTTTTGCTTCCATGAGAGGCACGGTTGTGATTTCGCGAGAGGCACGGGGGTGCCTCTTTCGTAAAGGAAAAAAAACCATGCTCCCGGTTCAGTTTTTTCGCCCGTTTTTTTTCATCCGGTTTTTTCGTGAAAAAAAATTCGTCAAAACCTATCACATGGGATCTAGTTTTAAAGATCTCGACGCGGGAAATCCAATGATGAAAACGGTTCGAGATTTGGACGCACGGTTTAAGAAATAAAACGTTTTGAATAAACGAATCTACGAAAAAGGGAAAAATCCCAGGTTGCGACAAATGGCGCGCTGCATGTGCGTGGGAAAGTGGAGTGTTCTTTGCAAAGAGTACTCCTTAATTAATGATTTCGTAATCTAGCCCCTGATATTTTCCTGCTGCTCCGCCACCTCTATCCCCCCTGCGGCCTCCGCCGCCGGCGCATTCCCCCAAATTTGAATCGAGGACGCCCATGGCGGCCGCAGAGACTGCACTTCCACCGCCCAGGTGCTCATCCACACGGCTGACCTTGTTGCTCTGCTCTACGTACTAGCAGCCTCCTACACGTGGAACCTATTGCTGAATCTCGTATCCTGTGATTATTATGCTAGCTAGAAAGAGGGTGCGTTTCAAAGTTCAAACACTTGGTTCACAATAGTGTGTGGATGGACAGTACAAATGCTGTAATATGTATGCTGCCAATTTGATCAGGCTCTTGAAATACCTATCATCCTCTTGTTGGATATATATAGCAGGCAACTAAAGAGGTAATCCGAGAAAACATCTGAACGATATCCAGACTGAACTAATGAAATGATGCGTGCAATGCAATGCACTCATCACCTGACTGCTATAGACCCAGACTGGATGTGTGTGGTACTAATTTAATTTTTTTTAAGAAAAGAAGGAAGACCCCCGGCCTCTGCATCTGCACGATGCATGCAGCCACTTTATTAATTATTCACAAAAGACCTTATAAAAAAATATAAGAGTAAGTCTGAAGCCACCGTCTAGACAACATTTGTCGCTACTCCTATCCAGTTGATGTAGGGATGTTGATAGTCCGGGCCTAATACCACAGACCTCGCAGCCAAACCTAACATTTAAGATCTGAGGTCCCAACCAAGCCACTTGCCGGGTCTGGGGCACACACCGGTCCGGCGCGCTCTCAGAGGCCGCCGCCGCCAACTGCCACTACTCCATCTTCAGAGCTGTACTGACGCATCAACCTTGCCCGATCTAGCTGCCACTGACGCCACCACGGCGCCAAACCGCACCACCTCCCTGCGTGCGAACAGCTGAGCACGTCGCGGTTGCCACCGGTACACCTCAGCACCATGCCGCCAAGTACCACCAGCCGACACAATTTGAAGTCTCTGGAAGATCTGTCGTGCGTAGCACCTGCTGACCAGGCATGACAAAGCGTACCACTTGTTGGTCAAGCATGACTTGACATCTCCACCGCTCCACCTCCTACCTTTGACTTCCTACGCTGCTCCACAAACGATGCTCCCAAGAGAGGAACGACACCGCAGTACCATCATCGTCCGATCTGGATTACCAGATCTTAGGGTTTCCCGCGAAGCAGCACGAGTGAGTCAACATAAGTTACACGATGATGCCTTCATGAAGGTAACGAGGCAAGATGCCGCCATCGGCTCGGTTTTCACTGCCAACTCTATTTCCCCAACTCGCAGCCGGAACTAGATGACGGATCTGGAGATCCGACCACCCATCCTCAGGCCGACCATCTCCGGCGGAGGAAGTGGCCACCACCCCCACGCTCAGGGCCGCAGCCCCCAACGTTCTCGAGTTACGGGTCGATCCCAGGGACAACAAGCCAATGACGGAACGGACGAGGTTGTGGCCCACCGAAGCCCATCTGGGCCTAGATCGAACGCCGCCGCTGGACCTGCCGCCTTACGCCGCCGCCCCGCCCACAGTGTCGTAGATCCGGCCATCACGGGCCGCCGCCGTCCTGATCGAAGCGCGTGGTGAGGATAAACGCCGCCGCCGCCGCCGCTGCAGCACACAGGCTTTGCCTGCGACGCCCCCAGCGGCGGCGGCGGAGGGAGGAGGCGATGGAGTGAGCGGGAGGAGGCGGACGGCGGTAGCGCTCTGGTGCGGCGCGGCGGCGCCGCACGGGAGCAGGATAGGGTTAGGTGCCGGAGCGGGAGTACCCGGGTCCCCTGTTAGGTGCGGGAGTGCTCGGGTACTAATTTAAGTTGAGTACCATATGCACTATATGATATGTTTAGTCTCTCAAAACATGTAAAATGGTTTGTCAATGCTTGTAGAGGGCGTCTACATAGCACCTCTGCTTTCTACACAGATTTTGCCTCAAACATATTATTACGCCTTGTTAATTGTTTCTGATCTTACACTGCATATCGCAAACTAACAATGCTTGATGTCCCTAGAAAAAGAAAGGATGTAAATAATTAACAAGTGCCCTGACACTGCTCTCTTATTGGAGGCAGTGATAGCTCCAGCTGGTTCGTAGGATGAAGTGTAACAAGTTTTAAAAAACATACAGGAAGAAATTAGGATGAAGTGTAACAGGTTTAAAAAAAACATCAAAAAATTAATGAAGAAACTAAGACAAAAAGGGTACTAGACACCACGGAGTATACATAGAAACTACTATAGTTCAACAAGAAAACAAAACTATTGACTTCCTTGAGCTCTATATGGGTCTACGAGGAGGACGAAGAGAGTGGTTCCTCCAGCTTCACAACAGGTTTCTTCTGCTTTGGGTGGTTCGCAAGTGCTGTGTTCAGGTCAGTCTTCAGTGCTTCGTTGCTGCTAGAACCCTTGAGAAAAACTACCTTGAGCTCAGGTAAATTCTTCAGGCCTAAGAAGGACGACCCGCTGCAGCAGTCGACCGTCAGCTGCTCAAGTTTTTTCATTGTTTTTTCTCCAAAAGTAACTTTTGAGATGGTGCTGCAAGCAATCTCGAACATCTTCATTTTCTCGAAAGAGTCATCTTCTATGTCATTTGTAATGATGGACACATCAAGCTGATTTTCTTCAAGTTGATCGATATGAAGGCGTAGAATACACAGCCCTGGTAGCTCGCTTAGGAACTTGATGAC
>NC_041382.1:817336-821043 GCF_002162155.2 Triticum dicoccoides
AGTAGGAGTGGCAACATCAAATTACGCTGCACTTTCATGCTGTTCACTGGATATGCTAGCCATGAGTTAAGAGAACAATGTCATTATTTAGCTAGCACAAGCATTCTACTGTAATAACCAAACAAGAAGAATAAATATTTGATAACCTATATATCAGGTACACATGGTGGCAGAACTGGAGAGTGGTGAAACAAATCATAGGAAAACCGGGGATTGTCAAATTTGAAGATATCTAGCATCTCACTAAATATTGTATCCCAGATCATTTTTTTACCAAGAAACAATAGGAAAATTTCCCACAGTATTAAAATCTATCTGTAAAGAATTCAAACTATATTTAACTAAAAGAAATTATAGGGTTTCCAACCAGATAGAAAAAAGTTGCAGCACACACTTTTTTCTTGAAAATCAATAACATAAGAGGAAACACCATAGAGTAATGATATTGTCATTCTTAGCAGACATAGTACTTTAAAGAACTTTGCAGGATTTATCATTATATATGTTTGTTTGTCAAGTGAGATAAAAATTGGGCATAGATCTTTTGTGGCAGGCTATACATCTAGAATGTCAACATGATCCAATTTTTCTTAAAACATTTTACTATTTCTTGGTTGTTCTGCCATATGGCTTGGGATCACAACAATATCAATGTCACATGGGTAACACATTGTAGTGCATCCAAGGAGTCATTAAAATGACAAGGGCTTTGGGTCTCTAATTTGTCCGATACCTAATATGTCAGAGAATTTGGTATTTTTAAAATTGATTTATAGAGCGAGAAAAATCTGCTTATTGATGGTTGCAGATTCAACTACATATTTTTCCTCGTTTTAATAAGTCTATAAAAGGATGCAACTAAAAAATGAACATAAGTGACACACATATTGTACTTTACAAAATAATAGCACATGCACAACAAAATACGAGGAAAGACATCAAGTTAATTCGTACAAACATACATACAAGGAACTGAAGAGAAGGAAGTAAAAAAAAATAGTAGGAAGGTTCATACGAAAATTAACCTTCTTGAAGAGTTCAATGGCTGTGTCGGCTTCCAGACCTTTGACATTAAACACGAGATCTCCCTTATCTCCGCGGCAATGGGTGGCAATTTGTTGTTCAGTTGTTACCGCGATGATAACATTGTGACGATGAGATCCAGATACCAAGTCAGCTTTTATGAGATCCCATTCTTTCTTGGACTGCAGTCCATCAATAACAACCAGGCATCTATACTTTTTCATAATCTCACGACACTCTACAATGGGATTTCTACTTCCCATTGTACACAAGTCCTCAGTTTCACTGGCTTGAAGATATCCAGAAGTAAGATTAGCAAGTAGGACTCTAGAGAAGTCCCATAAATTGAATGGATGTGATACATCCACCCAACCATACTTCTCAAATAGTTTGGCCTTAAGAATTCTCTGGCAGAACATGTTCTTGACGAGAGCCGATTTTCCAACCCCAGCTATTCCCCACATGGACATAATTTGGTAGCTTTTGCGTCGTGCAAAAATTACATTTAGATCAAGATCTATCATTTCTGACTCGCGTCCAACAAGAGGATGCTTGACTATCCACTTCTTGGCTGCTTCCTCTTTACAGTTGCTGATTGATACATTCTGGCTGGCGGGTGCATTATTGATCTCCATGCATTTATCCGCATCATATTGAGACCCCTACAAATAATTAGTTACATACATATATATACATTAGTTTGTGCAAATTGAGGACATCATTAAATGTGTAATTAGTCCATTCACCAATAGAAACAAAAACAGATTGCAAAAATACGTAAAAATAATAATGTTATTGTGAATTTGTGATACAAAATATGCAGTTATTTTAAAGCACTTTTGCTGAGAATGTGATTAACTGGCTAGTTGAGGCGCGGCACTTGGTATGGATGTCCCACAGACAAACTTGCCACCTCATATTGCTGCGTGGACAAGATGATGCAGCTGCCACTCTTCATGTTTGGAAAAAACCTCCTGATAGCATCCCACTCTGCCATGGTGGACAGGTCTTCCAACACAACAAGATACCTATTTTTCATGACAAGCCGCTCGAAATCCTTGAGGGAATCTCCTCCTCCTTGCATGGCCTCCTCCATCTTCATTAGGGCTTGTACACCACCACCTACCGACGTCGCGGCATAGAACTGAGCTGTCAAAGACCGGATGAACTCGCGGGGATCGAAAGGACGCATCAGCTTCACCCAGGCACGGCAGGCGAAGTTTTTGCATGTTTCAGTATCAATGTAGGCGTTCCAATTCCAAGCGATGGATGCCATCCCAAGATCCTCCCCACCTCCGGTGCTGGTGCCGGTGCCCGTGCCCCAAATTGAGATCACTCTGAGGTCGTCGCCTTTCTTGGTGGTGAGCAGCTGGGTGAGGTCCCGCTGGCGCCCTTTTTGGGTGGTTTTGAATGCCGCCTCGAAGAGGCTGTTGAATGCCGTCGTGCCGCCCGCGTCATCACGGGATGATGGCTGCTGATCATGCTTCTCCCCGGCGGCGGGCTTGGAGCGAGAGTCGCTGATGAGGCTGTAGCGTGTGTTCCTGTTGCTGACGTCCTCCACCCTGGCCTTGAGGCGGTCCAGCTCGTCCACGGCCTCGTCGAGCGGCAGCGGCCCCAGATCCACGCAGGACCTGGGGAGCCAGCTTGCCGGCTCGATCAGGCGGAGCCACCAGCTGCTCTTCTTGTCGAGGTGGACGACGAACTCGATGCAGTCCTCCACGTCGTAGGCGAGGTCGCGGATCTGTCGCACCCACGTCCACGATCTGCCATGGCTCCCTCCCTCTCACTAGCTACCTAGATCCCTCTCCTACTCTAGTAGCTTACTGTGTTTAATCTGTGTGTTCTTGTCTGGCTTATCAACTTACTGTGTTCAAAGTACCAATCCCATGTACTTCACTTCTTGCGCTGGTTTCAGCTCTTGCGTTGCCCGTAAGCTGCAGCACTTCTTTAAATTTAAGTATAGTCTTGCAGTCCAGTGGATCGATGAAATGATGCCCCACTAATTAACATGGTTCTGTGCTGGCACTAATATCCTAGCTATATTGCTGTGTATTGTCGCATACTCACATGGTGCTATAGAGTCACCAGAACTCTTCAAACAGCACCGACGTACAGCTAGCTAGCGTGCCAATAAAATCATTTACCATGTAAACTTCACAAATTTAAGTATAGTGGAAAGCCACCTTTTAAGTTTTAATACCCTATGCTAGCTATCAGGCCACCTCTTATGCTCCAATGATGGTTCCCTGCCGGCTGATGCACTAATAATATTCTATGCTACATCTCCAATCTACTCTCTCCATTTTAATATATTGCATATATGCAGGATTACTTGCCGGTGCAGGCAATAATGTAGGCTGTACTTTTTTTTTTGGATAATGTTGGTTTTACTTGATGGTATTGGTTGATTCTGTGTTTTGTTGCCAAATGATGTCATTTCTGTAAACCTTCAAATATGCAATAACACATCATTGTAAATGTTATGAAATAATGATCAATATTCTTGATTCAGTAAATCTAGTCATAAACGACCAAAAGCTAGTATAAATTGATAAATCATTGAACAGCTAATGACATGTCATATTCTCAACGGAGGCAAAATTATTGGTACTTGTGATTCAAGGGCACGAAGAGCCACGGAACAGCTCATTCGACATTGTTTAACTAGAAACAGACAATTAGGC
>NC_041382.1:821333-851816 GCF_002162155.2 Triticum dicoccoides
TTACACAAGCCATGTGAGCTGTTTCTTATGCAGAGTGCCAGAAGATGTGCATCATGTCCTGTTCAAGTCTGGTTGTACCTAGGTAAATGGAATGGCTTGTGGGATTTAATTATGTAGAGTCGTATTTGGAATACTATGAACAAGTGGATCGTCGAACGGCATTGTTTAAACAAGCCTAGACTGGCCGGACATGTTTTTAACTGTTAGGTCGTTAACAAAAATCACATATCTTGCTAAAATGAAATATCTTCTTGAACGCCTTCTCCTTTGCATTTATCAAACTAGACATAAAGGGATCTAATTAGTGATATTTGTTGTTTCAAGGGCATCATGCGCCATGAAACGGCTCATTATGAAATTGTTGAACAACAATGGACTATTATTTTCCCAAGAGCTGTGAGATGACTTGGGGGTCCCGAAAAATGGATTTTGCAGCCCCATCACGTTATAACATGGAGCCTCGTCAGTTTCTAACCTCTGAACAAATCTGGAACTAGATAATGTCGTGCCACGATTGGCTAAAATAAACAGACCGTGCCATGTGATAGTGCCTGAAGATGTGGATCATGATCTGTTCCCGTCTGTTCAATATTTCTATGTAAACTTTTCATGGAACTCAACAATTATTGTTACGGTCTTATGCCATGGAACAAGTTTATCCATTGTGTTTTGAATGGTTCCAAGTTGCAAGCACTATGCAGACACCCAACTTGACATAAAGACAGCTACGTTTTAATTATCTACCACCCTTTCTTGATCTGTACTTGGATATACTAGCAACTCTAGCTAATACCCAAAAGACATGTTCAGATATGAAATCCAGATGCTCAATTAGCAATGGCGCAATCCCATCACATGTCACAGGACAAGCATGTACTCCCTCCGTTTCTAAATGTAATTAATTCTTTTTAGAGATTTCAATACAAACCACATACGGATGTATATAGACATATTTTAGACTTTTTCAGTAAAATAGACATAGTTTAGAGTGTAGATTCACTGATTTTGACCCGTATGTAGACCCTTATTGAAATCTTCTAAAAGACTTAAAATTTAGGAAACGGAGGGAGTACTTATGTTAGATTACTAGATAATGCATCAACATCACATCAACTGAAGTAGATGATGAACTAGATATTTTCATTCCAGTACTAGTACTTTTTCCTAGACTTGTTAGTTGTGTGCATCTTATCATGCAGTTGTTGGGCCTGTCAATAGTTTATCGTCATTGGTAACAATTTTATCACTAAAGAAGAGAATCGTCTGTTAGTGTGGTAAATCATCTACGGAATCACCACAACCAGTGAATACGACATTGTTCACCACATAATGCATCATCACTACATCTAAATGTTGGGTAACGTAGTAATTTCAAAAAAATTCCTACGCACACGCAAGATCATGGTGATGCATAGCAACGAGAGGGGAGAGTGTAATCTACGTACCATTGTAGATCGACAACGGAAGCGTTAGCACAACGTGGTTGATGTAGTCGTACGTCTTCACGGCCCGACCGATCAAGCACCGAAACTACGGCACCTCCGAGTTCTAGCACACGTTCAGCTCGATGACAATCCCCGGACTCCGATCCAGCAAAGTGTCGGGGAAGAGTTCCGTCAGCACGACGGCGTGGTGACGATCTTGATGTACTACCGTCGCAGGGCTTCGCCTAAGCACCGCTACAATATTATCGAGGACTATGGTGGAAGGGGGCACCACACACGGCTAAGAATATGATCACGTGGATCAACTTGTGTCTCTAGGGGTGTCCCTTGCCTCCGTATATAAAGGATCAAAGGGGGGGGGTGCGGCCGGCCAGGAGAGGGCGCGCCTGGAGGAGGCCTACTCCCTCCGGGAGTAGGATTCCCCCCCCCCCCTTCCTAGTTGGAATAGGATTCGGGAGGGGGGAAAGAGGAGAGAGAGAAGGAAGGGGCGCGCCGCCCTGTTGGAAATATGCCCTAGAGGCAATAATAAATAAGTTATTATTATATTTCCTTGTTCATGATAATCGTTTATTATCCATGCTATAATTGTATTGATAGGAAACTCAGATACATATGTGGATACATAGACAACACCATGTCCCTAGTAAGCCTCTAGTTGACTAGCTCGTTGATCAATAGATGGTTACGGTTTCCTGACCATGGACATTGGATGTCATTGATAACGGGATCACATCATTAGGAGAATGATGTGATGGACAAGACCCAATCCTAAGCCTAGCACAAAGATCATGTAGTTCGTATGCTAAAGCTTTTCTAATGTCAAGTATCATTTCCTAGACCATGAGATTGTGCAACTCCCGGATACCGTAGGAATGCTTTGGGTGTACCAAACGTCACAACGTAACTGGGTGACTATAAAGGTGCACTACAGGTATCTCCGAAAGTGTCTGTTGGGTTGGCACGAATCGAGACTGGGATTTGTCACTCCGTGTAAGCGGAGAGGTATCTCTGGGCCCACTCGGTAGGACATCATCATAATGTGCACAATGTGATCAAGGAGTTGATCACGGGATGATGTGTTACGGAACGAGTAAAGAGACTTGTCGGTAACGAGATTGAACAAGATATCGGGATACCGACGATCGAATCTCGGGAAAGTGTCGTACCGATAGACAAAGGGAATTGTATACGGGATTGATTAAGTCCTTGACATCGTGGTTCATCCGATGAGATCATCGTGGAACATGTGGGAGCCAACATGGGTATCCAGATCCCGCTGTTGGTTATTGACCGAAGAACGTCTCGGTCATGTCTGCATGTCTCCCGAACCCGTAGGGTCTACACACTTAAGGTTCGATGACGCTAGGGTTATAAAGGAAGCTTGTATGTGGTTACCGAATGTTGTTCGGAGTCCCGGATGAGATCTCGGACGTCACGAGGAGTTCCGGAATGGTCCGGAGGTAAAGAATTATATATAGGAAGTGCCATTTCGACCATCGGGACAAGTTTCGGGGTTATCGGTATTGTACGGGACCACCGGAAGGGTCCCGGGGGCCCACCGGGTGGGGCCACCTGCCCCGGGGGGCCACATGGGCTATAGGGGGTGCGCCTTGGCCTACATGGGCCAAGGGCACCAGCCCCAAGGGGCCCATGCGCCTAGGGTTTCACAAAAGGGAAGAGTCCCTATAGTGGAAGGCACCTCCTAGGTGCCTTGGGGGGAAGGGAAACCTCCCTGGCCGCCGCCCCCCCTAGGAGATTGGATCTCCTAGGGCCGGCGCCCCCTCCCCCTTGGCCCTCCTATATATAGTGGGGGAAGGAGGGCTTTTCATCGAGGCCTTTGGTTGCCTCCTTCTCCCTCTCCAACACCTCTTCCTCCTCTTCTGCGGTGCTTGGCGAAGCCCTGCAGGATTGCCACGCTCCTCCACCACCACCACGCCGTTGTGCTGCTGCTGGATGGAGTCTTCCTCAACCTCTCCCTCTCTCCTTGCTGGATCAAGGCATGAGAGACGTCACCGGGCTATACGTGTGTTGAACGCGGAGGTGCCGTGCGTTCGGCACTTGGTCATCGGTGATTTGGATCACGACGAGTACGACCCCATCAACCCCGTTCTCTTGAACGCTTCCGCGCGTGATCTACAAGGGTATGTAGATCCACTCCTCCCTCGTTGCTAGATGACTCCATAGATAGATCTTGGTGACACGTAGGAAAATTTTGAATTTATGCTACGTTCCCCAACAGTGGCATCATGAGCTAGGTCTATGCGTAGTTTCTATGCACGAGTAGAACACAAAGTAGTTGTGGGTGTTGATTTTGTTCAATATGCTTGCCGTTACTAGTCTTATCTTGATTCGGCGGCATCGTGGGATGAAGTGGCCCGGACCGACCTTACACGTACTCTTATGTGAGACTGGTTCCACCGACTGACATGCACCAGTTGCATAAGGTGGCTAGCGGGTGTCTGTCTCTCCCACTTTAGTCGGATCAGATTCGATGAACAGGGTCCTTATGAAGGGTAAATAGCAATTGGCATATCACATTGTGGTCTTTGCGTAGGTAAGAAACGTTCTTGCTAGAAACCCATAGCAGCCACGTAAAACATGCAAACAACAATTAGAGGACGTCTAACTTGTTTTTGCAGGGTATGCTATGTGATGTGATATGTCCAAAAGGATGTGATGAATGATATATGTGATGTATGAGATTGATCATGTTCTTGTAATAGGAATCACGACTTGCATGTCGATGAGTATGACAACCGGCAGGAGCCATAGGAGTTGTCTTAATTTATTTATGACCTGCATGTCAACATAAACGTCATGTAATTACTTTACTTTATTGCTAACCGTTAGCTGTAGTAGTAGAAGTAATAGATGACGTGACAACTTCGTGGAGACACGATGATGGAGATCATGATGATGGAGATCATGGTGTCATGCCGGTGACAAGATGATCATGGAGCCCCAAGATGGAGATCAAAGGAGCTATATGATATTGGCCATATCATGTCACTATTATTTGATTGCATGTGATGTTTATCATGTTTATACATCTTATTTGCTTAGAACGACGGTAGTAAATAAGATGATCCCTCATTAAAATTTCAAGAAGTGTTCTCCCCTAACTGTGCACCGTTGCTAAAGTTCATCGTTTTGAAGCACCACGTGATGATCGGGTGTGATAGATCCTTATGTTCACATACAACGGGCGTAAGACAGTTTTACACATGCAAAACACTTAGGGTTAACTTGACGAGCCTAGCATGTGTATAGACATGGCCTCGGAACACAGAAGACCGAAAGGTCGAGCATGAGTCGTATAGAAGATACGATCAACATGAAGATGTTCACCGACGTTGACTAGTCCGTCTCACGTGATGATCGGACACGGCCTAGTTGACTCGGACCATGTAATCACTTAGATGACTAGAGGGATGTCTATCTGAGTGGGAGTTCATAAGAGGAACTTAATTATCCTGAACATAGTCAAAAGGTCTTCGCAAATTATGTCGCAGCTCGCACTTCAGTTCTACTATTTAGATATGTTCCTAAAAAAATTTAGTTGAAAGTTGATAGTATTAATTATGCGGACTAGGTCCGTAAACTGAGGATTGTCCTCATTGCTTCATAGAAGGCTTATGTCCTTAATGCACCGCTCAGTGTGCTGAACCTCGAACGTTGTCTGTGGATGTTGCGAACATCTGACATACACATTTTGATAACTACGTGATAGTTCAGTTAAACGGTTTAGAATTGAGGCACCGAAGACCGTTTTAAAACGTCGCAAAACATATGAGATGTTTTGAGGGCTGAAATTGGGATTTCAGGCTCGTGCCCACGTCAAGAGGTATAAGACCTCCGACGATTTTCCTAGCCTGCAAACTAAGGGAGAAAAGCTCAATTGTTGAGCTTGTGCTCAGATTGTCTGAGTACAACAATCATTTGAATCGAGTGGGAGTTGATCTTTCAGATGAGACAGTGATGTTTCTCTGAAGTCATTACCACCAAGCTTCTAGAGCTTCGTGATGAACTATAATATATCGGGGACATATATGATGATCCTTGAGGTATTCGCGATGTTTGACACCACAAAAGTAGAAATCAAGAAGGAGCATCAATTTTTGATGGTTGGTGAAACCACTAGTTTCAAGAAGGGCAAGGGCAAGAAGGGATACTTCATGAAACGGCAATTCAGCTGCTGCTCTAGTGAAGAAACCCAAGGTTGAACCCAAACCCGAGACTAAGTGCTTCTGTAATAAAGGGAACAACCACTGGAGCAGAATTACCCTAGATACTTGGTAGATGAGAAGGCTGGCAAGGTCGATAGAAGTATATTGGATATACATTGTGTTGATGTGTACTTTACTAGTACTCCTAGTAGCACCAGGGTATTAGATACCGATTCGATTGCTAAGTGTTAGTAACTCGAAATAAAAGCTACGGAATAAACGGAGACTAGCTAAAGGTGAGCTGACGATATGTGTTGGAAGTGTTTCCAATGTTGATATGATCAAATATCGTACGCTCCCTCTACCATCGAGATTGGTATTAAAACCTAAATAATTGTTATTTGGTGTTTGCGTTGAGCATAGACATGACTGGATTATGTCTATCGCGATACGGTTATTCATTTAAGGAGAATAATGGTTACTCTGTTTATTTGAATAATACCTTCAATGGTCTTGCACCTAAATGAATGGTTCATTGAAATCTCGATCGTAGTGATACACATGTTCATGCCAAAAGATAGTAATGAGAGTACCACCTACTTGTGGCACTGCCACGTAAGTCATATCGGTATAAAACGCATGAAGAAGCTCCATGTTGATGGATCTTTGGGCTCACTCGTTTTTGAAAAGTTTGAGACATGCGAACCATGTCTATTGGTTTATATGCATGAAGAAACTCCATGCAGATGGACCGTTTGGACTCACTTGATTTTGAATCACTTGAGACATGCAAATCATACCACATGGGCAAGATGACTGAAAGCCTCGTTTTCAGTAAAATGGAACTAGAAAGCAACTTGTTGGAAGTAATACATTTTGATGTGTGCAATCCAATGAGTGCTGAGGCATGTAGTGGATATCGTTATGTTCTTACTTCACAGATGATTTGAGTAGATGTTGAGTATATTTACTTGATGAATCACGAGTCTGGATTATTGAAAGGTTCAAGTAATTTCAGGGTGAAGTTGAAAGATCGTCGTGACAAGAGGATAAAATATCTATATGATCATAGAGATGAATATCTGAATTATGAGTTTGGCACAGAATTAAGACATTGTGGAAATTGTTTCACAACCAATACAGCCTGGAACACCATAGTGTGATGGTGTGTCCGAACATCATAACTGCACCCTATTGGATATGATGCATACCATGATGTCTCTTATCGAATTACCACGATAGTTTATGGGTTAGGCATTAAAGACAACCACATTCACTTTAAAATAGGGCACCACGTAATTCCGATGATATGACACCGTATGAACTATGGTTTAGAGAAACCTAAGCTGTCATTTCTTAAAAGTTTGGGGCTGCGACGCTTATGTGAAAAAGTTTCAGGCTGATAAGCTCGAACCCAAAGCGGATAAATGCATCTTCATAGGACACCCAAAACAGTTGGGTATACCTCCTGTCTCAGATCCTAAAGCAATAAGGGATTGTTTCTAGAATCGGGTCCTTTCTCGAGGAAAAGTTTCTCTCGAAAGAATTGAGTGGGAGGATGGTGGAGACTTGATGAGGTTATTGAACCGTCTCTTCAATTAGTGTGTGGCAGGGCACAGGAAGTTGTTCCTGTGGCACCTACACCTATTGAAGTGGAAGCTTATGATAGTGATCATGAAACTTCGGATCAAGTCACTACCAAACCTCGTGGGATGACAAGGATGCATACTACTTCAGAGTGGTATATAATCCTGTCTTGGAAGTCATGTTGCTAGACAACAATGAACCTACGAGCTATGGAGAAGTGATGGTGGGCCTGGATTCCGATAAATGGCTCGAGGCCATAAAATCCGAGAGAGGATCCATGTATGAAAACAAAGTGTAGACTTTGGAAGAACTACTTGATGGTCGTGAGGCTGTTGAGTACAGATGGATTTAAAAGGAAGACGGACAATGATGGTAAATGTCACCATTAAGAAAGCTCGATTTGTCGTTAAGAAGTTTCCCGACAAGTTCAAGGAGTTGACTATGGTGAGACTTTCTCACTCATAGCGATGCTAAGAGTCTGTTGGAATTATATTAGCGATTACTGCATTATTTATGAAATCCTGCAGATAGGATGTCAAAACATTGTTTCCTCGACGTTTTTGAGGAAAGGTTGTATGTGATACAACCGGAAGGTTTTGTCAATCCTGAAAGATGCTAATAAGTATGCAAAGCTCCAGCAATCCTTCTGAGGACTGGAGTAAGCATCTCGGAGTTGGAATGTATGCTTTGATGAGATGATCAAAGATTTTGGGTGTATACAAAGTTTATGAGAAACTTGTATTTCCAAAGAAGTGAGTGGGAGCACTATAGAATTTCTGATGAGTATATGTTGTTGACATATTGTTGATCAGAAATGACGTAGAATTTCTGGAAAGCATATAGGGTTATTTGAAAAGTGTTTTTCAATGGAAAGCCTGGATTAAGCTACTTGAGCATTGAGCATCAAGATCTATAAGGATAGATCAAAACGCTTAAATGGTACTTTCAAATGAGCACATTCCTTGACATGATCTTGAAGGTGTTCAAGATGGATCAGTCAAAGAAGGAGTTCTTGCCTGAGTTGTAAGGTATGAAGTTAAGACTTAAAGCTCGACCACGGCAGAATAGAGAGAAAGGACGAAGGTCGTCCCCTATGCTTAAGACATAGGCTCTACAGTATGCTATGCTGTGTACCGCACCTGAAGTGTGCCTTGCCATGAGTCAGTCAAGGGGTACAAGAGTGATCCAAGAATGGATCACAGTACAGCGGTCAAAGTTATCCTTAGTAACTAGTGGACTAAGGAATTTTCTCGGTTATGGAGGTGATGAAGAGTTCGACGTAAAGAGTTACGACGATGCAAGCTTAACACCTATCCGAATAGCTCTGAGTAGAGATACCAGATACGTATAATGGAGCAACAATTTAGAATAACTCCAAGTAGAACAGTTATTTGAAATGGCTCCAAATAGAGCGTGGTAGCTGCATCTAGGAGATGACATAAAGATTTGTAAAGCACACACGGATCTGAAAGGTTCAGACCCGTTGACTAAAACCTCTCTCACAAGCAACATGATCAAACCCAGAACTCATTGAGTGTTAATCACATAGTGATGTGAACTAGATTATTGACTCTAGTAAACTCTTTGGATGTTGGTTACATGGCGATGTGACCTGTGAGTGTTAATCACATGGTGATGTGAACTAGATTATTGACTCTAGTGCAAGTGGGAGACTGTTGGAAATATGCCCTAGAGGCAATAATAAATAAGTTATTATTATATTTCCTTGTTCATGATAATCGTTTATTATCCATGATATAATTGTATTGATAGGAAACTCAGATACATGTGTGGATACATAGACAACACCATGTCCCTAGTAAGCCTCATGTTGACTAGCTCGTTGATCAATAGATGGTTACGGTTTCCTGACCATGGACATTGGATGTCATTGATAACGGGATCACATCATTAGGAGAATGATGTGATGGACAAGACCCAATCCTAAGCCTAGCACAAAGATCGTGTAGTTCGCATGCTAAAGCTTTTCTAATGTGCACCATAAAGGTGCACTACAGGTATCTCCGAAAGTGTTTGTTGGGTTGGCACGAATCGAGATTGGGATTTGTCACTCCGTGTAGGCGGAGAGGTATCTCTGGGCCCACTCGGTAGGACATCATCATAATGTGCACAATGTGATCAAGGAGTTGATCACGGGATGATGTGTTACGGAACGAGTAAAGAGACTTGCCGGTAATGAGATTGAACAAGGTATCGGGATACCGACGATCGAATCTCGGGCAAGTGTCGTACCGATAGACAAAGGGAATTGTATACGGGATTGATTAAGTCCTTGACATCGTGGTTCATCCGATGAGATCATCGTGGAACATGTGGGAGCCAACATGGGTATCCAGATCCCGCTGTTGGTTATTGACTGGAGAACGTCTCGGTCATGTCTGCATGTCTCCCGAACCCGTAGGGTCTACACACTTAAGGTTCGATGACGCTAGGGTTATAAAGGAAGCTTGTATGTGGTTACCGAATGTTGTTCGGAGTCCCGGATGAGATCTCGGACGTCACGAGGAGTTCCGGAATGGTCCGGAGGTAAATAATTATATATAGGAAGTGCCATTTCGGCCACCGGGACAAGTTTCGGGGTTATCGGTATTGTACTGGGACCACCGAAAGGGACCCGGGGGCCCACCGGGTGGGGCCACCTGCCCCGGGGGGGCACATGGGCTATAGGGGGTGCGCCTTGGCCTACATGGGCCAAGGGCACCAGCCCCAAGGGGCCCATGCGCCTAGGGTTTCACAAAAGGGAAGAGTCCCAATAGTGGAAGGCACCTCCTAGGTGCCTTGGGGGGGAAGGGAAACCTCCCTGGCCGCCGCCCCCCCTAGGAGATTGGATCTCCTAGGGATGGCGCCCCTCCCCTTGGCCCTCCTATATATAGTGGGGGAAGGAGGGCTTTTCATCGAGGCCTTTGGTTGCCTCCTTCTCCCTCTCCAACACCTCTTCCTCCTCTTCTGCGGTGCTTGGCGAAGTCCTGCAGGATTGCCACGCTCCTCCACCACCACCACGCCGTTGTGCTGCTGCTGGATGGAGTCTTCCTCAACCTCTCCCTCTCTCCTTGCTGGATCAAGGCATGGGTGACGTCACCGGGCTGTACGTGTGTTGAACGCGGAGGTGCCGTCCGTTCGGCACTTGGTCGTCGGTGATTTGGATCACGACGAGTACGACTCCATCAACCCCGTTCTCTTGAACGCTTCCGCGCGCGATCTACAAGGGTATGTAGATCCACTCCTCCCTCGTTGCTAGATGACTCCATAGATAGATCTTGGTGACACGTAAGAAAATTTTGAATTTATGCTACGTTCCCCAACACGCCCCCTCTCCTTGTCCTATTCGGACTAGGGGGGAGGGGCGCGCGGCCCAGCCCTGGCCACCTCTCCTCTCTTCCACTAAGGCCCACTAAGGCCCATATACCTCCCGGGGGGTTCCGGTAACCTCCCGGTACTCCGGTAAAATCCCGATTTCACCCGGAACACTTCCGATATCCAAATATAGGCTTCCAATATATCAATCTTCATGTCTCGACCATTTCGAGACTCCTCGTCATGTCCCCGATCCCATCCGGAACTCCGAACTTCTTCGGTACATCAAAACTCATAAACTCATAATATAACTGTCATCGAAACCTTAAGCGTGCGGACCCTACGGGTTCGAGAACAATGTAGACATGACCGAGACATGTCTCCGGTCAATAACCAATAGCGGAACCTGGATGCTCATATTGGCTCCTACATATTCTACGAAGATCTTTTATCGGTCAGACCGCATAACAACATATGTTGTTCCCTTTGTCATCGGTATGTTACTTGCCCGAGATTCGATCGTCGGTATCTCAATACCTAGTTCAATCTCGTTACCGGCAAGTCTCTTTAGTCGTTCTGTAATACATCATCTCACAACTAACTCATTAGTTGCAATGCTTGCAAGGCTTATGTGATGTGTATTACCGAGAGGGCCCAGAGATACCTCTCCGACAATCGGAGTGACAAATCCTAATCTCGAAATACGCCAACCCAACATGTACCTTTGGAGACACCTGTAGAGCACCTTTATAATCACCCAGTTACGTTGTGACGTTTGGTAGCACACAAAGTGTTCCTCCGGTAAAGGGAGTTGCATAATCTCATAGTCATAGGAACATGTATAAGTCATGAAGAAAGCAATAGCAACATACTAAACGATCGGGTGCCAAGCTAATGGAATGGGTCATGTCAATCAAATCATTCACCTAATGATGTGATCCCGTTAATCAAATAACAACTCTTTGTCCATGGTTAGGAAACATAACCATCTTTGATTAACGAGCTAGTCTAGTAGAGGCATACTAGTGACACCCTTTTTGTCTATGTATTCACACATGTATTATGTTTCCGGTTAATACAATTCTAGCATGAATAATAAACATTTATCATGATATAAGGAAATAAATAATAACTTTATTATTGCCTCTAGGGCATATTTCCTTCACTAAAGTGGGTCATGTATTAGATATTTTCATTCTCCAATACTACTACATGTTACATCATTACTGACAGTTAGAAAATTCCTCTACAATGATGGGGACCAAGCAAACCAGTAGTTTGTCGTCAATGGTAACAATTGTACCACCACAGACAGAATCGCCTGGTAGTGGTCATCAACTATGGAATCATATGTCCCTAGTGAGAAGCATTGTTCTAGGGAGACAACATGACTTGCTAGGTCGAACCATTTGGATCTAGAGCCTAACCCGTCATCACTACCATCTGAAATTTCCACCGAAACGGAAGCAAGGAAATGAGACATGCCTAAAACAACATGGGGGTGCGAGGCGATGTTCAGGAAACCGGATTCAGCGTGCCAAGGCCTTTGCGGCGGTAGTCTTCCTAGAAGCCATGAAGAAGTAGCTGCTAATGACATTGAACTCACCATCGTAGTCACAGAGGGAGATCCAGATTTGGTGGCAAAGCTCCAAGTTATCGATCCCTACATGATAATTATCCGGCGGAGGTGGGTGCAAGGAGATATGCAACTGGGGAGGATGAGAGGTCGGATCCGTCATGCCAGCTCCATGGTGGCGACGACAATCCTACTGGCTTAAAGAAGCAACTGTCGTTGGCCTCAACCACACTGCTTTGATTGAGACGGAAGATCCGATATCGACAATGGCGCTCCTGGTCATTGATACGTTCATTTTGCATCATACTTTTATATCGATATTTATTGCATTATGGGCCGTTATTACACATTATGTCACAATACTTATGCCTATTCTCTCTTATTTTACAAGGTTTACATGAAGAGGGAGAATGCCGGCAGCTAGGATTCTGGGCTAGAAAAAGGAGCAAATATTAGATACCTATTCTGCACAGCTCCAAAAGCCCTGAAACTTCATGGAAGTTATTTCCAGAATATATACAAAATATTGGGCGAAAGAAGTTCCAGAGGGGGCCCACACCCTGGCCACGAGGGTGGGGGGCACGCCCTACCCCCCTGGGCGCGCCCCCTGCCTCGTGGGCTCCCTGGTGGCTCTCCGATGCCCATCTTCTGCTATATGAGGTCTTCCGTCCGAGAAAAAATCATAAGCAAGCTCACGGTATGAAACTCCGCCGCCACGAGGAGGAACCTTGGCGGAACCAATCTAGGGCTCCGGCAGAGCTGTTCTGCCGGGGAAACTTCCCTCCGGGAGGGGGAAATCATCACCATCGTCATCACCAACGATCCTCTCATTGGGAGGGGGTCAATCTCCATCAACATCTTCACCAGCACCATCTCATCTCAAACCCTAGTTCATCTCTTGTATCCAATCTTTGTATCCAAACCTCAGATTGGTACCTGTGGGTTGCTAGTAGTGTTGATTACTCCTTGTAGTTGATGCTAGTTGGTTTACTTGGTGGAACACATACTTCTGATGTGGGAACACATACGAAACCCTACAAGCTATTCATTGGCTATGGAAACCTTGCAGTCAGCTGCGTCACAAGGTCTTCTCTGGCTCTTGTTGATGAATAGGCTAAGTAACGGTCAGCTGCGTCACAAGGTCTTTTCTCTATGGATATCATCATTCATGTTTCCTGGGCAATATGGAACACACAAAATGACTTTATCTTGAAGCATATCCCTCCCAACCTCTATGCTTGCAGGAAAAGGCTAAAAACAGAGCTCCAGTGTCTGGTACATAGAGCTACTAGAAATTCTTTTGCTGCTATGCCACAATGGGTACAAGATCCTAGATGAAGATTCACATGTTTATAGCTTATTTTCTTTTCTTCGGTCACACTCAGGTTTAACCTAAGAGTGTTGTTGTAACTAGCTGGCTATATAGTTCTTTCTCAATTTTGTTTTTCTTTTTTCTTATAAATTTATTGGAACTTGTATTGTTTATTTTAAAATTACTAAAAATATGCAGCAAAGTCCTGATGTTTCCCTCAAAAATGGGGAAAAGAAAAATAATAATATCTTGAACTAACATAAAAAGGCACAATTGTGTAACACATACTATTTTCTCTTGGTAAACAAAAGTAATTTGGGTTGAAGAAAACTACAAAGGTAATAAAGTTTAAATATTTCAACAATGACGTGACAATAGTGGCTCTTGTTCCCGCAATACACTTGTATTGTTGAAGCATTATTGGATCTTGTTTTACCTTATCTAGGATGCAAGTCCTGAAATTTCATGACACATGTCAACTTCAGTAGAAATATAGAGATTTCGCGCTACTATGTAGTAGATAACAAAACTTCAAATATGGAACAAGTCAAAAGTAACATATTTAGCAAACTATTTGAATGAAGTTCAATAAGAAATGGTTGAGCATATAGCATCTTCATGGTTCTTATCTTTCCATGACTTGAAAGTGATTCAATGACAAAAACATCTCGTGGACGAGGGATATGGTTAACTGGTTTTCCCGCGTCTTTTGCTCTAGGAGAATAGGGTTCAGTTTTTATTTGACACTGGAAAAACCTAAGGGTGCATTCTTTCGAACTTTATCCTACCCTTTTAATTTTCATCATTTCAGGAGTAGATGATCAAAATAAAAATAATAGATAAACATTCTTCTAGAGAAGTCATATTCCAATGCAAACATCTCAAATGATAGCTTTCTCTATGGCATAATGAATTCCCACAGGCTGATAGTTAGAACATGAGTAGGTTACATCTTTATAAAATACATGCACATTCTGTTGGGGATCGTAGCAGAAATTTAAAATTTTCTACGCATCACCAAGATCAATCTATGGAGTAATCTAGCAACGAGGGGAAGGGGAGTGCATCTACATACCCTTGTAGATCGCTAAGCAGAAGCGTTGCAAGAACGTGGATGAAGGAGTCGTACTCGTAGCGATTCAGATCGCGGTTGATTCCGATCTAAGCGCCGAACCACGGCGCCTCCGCGTTCAACACACGTGCAGCCCGATGACGTCTCCTATGCCTTGATCCAGCAAGGGGAGAAGGAGAGGTTGGGGAAGACTCCATCCAGCAGCAGCACGACGGCGTGGTGGTGAAGGAGGAGCGTGGCAATCCTGCAGGGCTTTGCCAAGCACCGCGGGAGAGGAGGAGGACTTGGGAGAGGGGGAGGGCTGCACTAGAACTTGGGTGCGGCTGCCCTCCCACCCCCACATATATATAGGGGCAAGGGAGAGGGGGGGCCGGCCCCCTCAGATCCAATCTGAGGAGGGGGCGGCGGCCAGGGGGGTTGCCTTGCCCCCCAAGGAAAGGGGGGCGCCCCCCCTTTAGGGTTCCCCCAAACCCTAGGCGCATGGGCCCTAGGGAGGGAGGCGCCCAGCCCACTAAGGGGCTGGTCCTCTCTCCACACACAGCCCATAGGGCCCTCCGGGGCAGGTGGACCCTCCCGGTGGACCTCCGGAACCCCTCCAGTGGTCCCGGTACAATACCGGTAACCCCTGAATTATTCCGGTGACCGTATGATGACTTCCCATATATAAATCTTTACCTCCGGACCATTCCGGAACTCCTCGTGACGTACGGGATCTCATCCGGGACTCCGAACAACATTCGGTAACCACGTATATCTATTCCCTATAACCCTAGCATCATCGAACCTTAAGTGTGTAGACCCTACGGGCTCGGGAGTCATGCAGACATGGCCGAGACAACTCTCCAGTCAATAACCAACAGCAGGATCTGGATACCCATGTTGGCTCCCACATGCCCCACAATGATCTCATCGGATGAACCACGATGTCAAGGATTCAATCAATCCCGTATACAATTCCCTTTGTCTAGCGGTACGATACTTGCCCGAGATTCGATCGTCGGTATCCCCATACCTTGTTCAATCTCTTTACCGGCAAGTCTCTTTACTCGTTTCGTAACACATCATCCCATGATCAACTCCTTGGTCACATTGTGCACATTATGATGATGTCCTACCGAGTGGGCCCAGAGATACCTCTCCGTTTACACGGAGTGACAAATCCCAGTCTCGATTCGTGCCAACCCAACAGACACTTTCGGAGATACCTGTAGTGTACCTTTATAGCCACCCAGTTACGTTGTGACGTTTGGCACACCCAAAGCACTCCTACGGTATCCGGGAGTTGCACAATCTCATGGTCTAAGAAAATGATACTTGACATTAGAAAAGCTTTAGCATACGAACTACACGATCTTGTGCTAGGCTTAGGATTGGGTCTTGTCCATCACATCATTCTCCTAATGATGTGATCCCGTTATCAACGACATCCAATGTCCATGGTCAGGAAACCGTAACCATCTATTGATCAACGAGCTAGTCAACTAGAGGTTTACTAGGGACATGGTCTTGTCTATTTATCCACACATGTATCTGAGTTTCCTATCAATACAATTCTAGCATGGATAATAAACGATTATCATGAACAGTGAAATATCAAATAATTATTGCCTCTAGGGCATATTTCCAACACATTCGACCTACCTAAGAAGTGGACGTCAAGTTGTCATAGATATTTTTCCACTTTCAAGGTACATGAAGTAATTAGGTTGATGTAACATGTCCGGTGCTAGATAAATGCTACATCATTGGGTTCGTGTTCAAAATATAATTTCTTATAGTGGTGAATTGTAATTATTGACCAATATTTTGCAATAATTTTATGGTTTAAACTCAGACTTTATTGTATCCAACTGTTACTACATCATGTGAAGCTTCCAAGCATATTTTTGTAGACTCTTAAGTAAATTCAAAATTTTAAATGGGCAATATTCGTATGTTATATCTCGCATGCTAAAATTCTAGGTTGCTGGTCTATTGGCTTCAACTATGGAGTAAACAATCACATATTTCTTTACAAGTTGAAGGCGAAGCTACGAAAACTTGGGTAATGGAAACTTCCTTTTTGAAGTAATGTTCATTATCAATGTGCAACATTGTTGAATGTTTTCAAAAGACTCATTTTGAGTAATCTGAAATCATTACCTTGCTCTAATTCGTTGATATCTTATTGATCATGTTGACAATCTTCTGTATGGTAGGCCTCTTGTGCTGATCAATCTCCACACATTGTAGACCAATGTTGATGCATGCTTCTACTTGATCGACATAATGGTCTTCTAAATCGGTGTACTCCGACATTATTTGCTCCGGTGTCCAATTTTGTTTTACCTGCATAGTTTTTAAAATTATTTGTAACATGATATTATCAAATTGAATCATTAAATAATAAATATTGAGAGATGAGTTCTTTGGTGGCTTCTGATTTTAAGTTTTCCCATTACGCATATTTGCTGTAAACTGTGTAATAAATATTGAGATGGGTGAAGATAGAGATGCTTGGAGTAACACACGAAATACACTTTCACTGTCCCAAAATTTGCTTGTGTGGCTGTAATATGATGCCAAAGACAAAGACGAATAGATACAAAATTAGATGTTTAAGACTGCTATGTGGGTCTCCATTTTTGTCCCCCCAAAAAAATGGTATATCGAGAAACTTTCGTCTACTTATCATAAAAAAAATCATCAGCCATGACGTCTGTACATGTCGTCAATCAAAATATAAAAACATAATCTGGACGGCTGATCAAATAGATAATAGACTACTAGAGACAATGTTGTTTAGGCATCTCAAAATACATCAGTTAAATGTTAAATGTGATATAGAGAAAATTTCATCTATATACATTCGTAAAATTATAATATAGAACATCAGTTAAATGTTTTGTTTAGGCATCTCAACATGTTAGTCAAGTTGAGATCATGCGTGTGGCTGACCGGTGAAGTACACAGTACATGCGTCATTTAACATTTGTCTCCGCCGATAAATAAATGTATCGATTAATAACACCATAAATCATGATTTATGGTCAAAGTTAAATCTCAAAAAGAGTGGGCACACTATATTATGAAACGGAAGGAGTATGTCTCAAACTCAAAATTACTTAGTGAATCAGAACACCGTCGAAGCCAAGCATGTAACGACTAGCTTTATGCTTAATCATACGTAGGGCACGCTTCCCTTTGCCGGTGCCATCATTGCCATTGCCATTGCCATTGCCATTGATGTCACTCCTGCAATTGTTGTCACTGCCATTACCGTTGTCGTTGTCGAACACTAGATCCATACCAGTGAAGACGGCAAATCGGTCACTAACAACCATCTCGTTGAAGTCCTTGTCGAATACCTTGACATCAAAGAAATCAGCGACCACAAACCTGCCGGAACCAAGGCTGATGAAGATGAACCCGCCCTTGGCGTCGGGCAAATAGCTCGTCCGGTACATCGTCGTTGGCCCAAATCCGTATCATATCTGGCAATGGCTCCACGCCTTTGATAACGCGAGAGAGGTCAACGGCGCAGGCGAGGCCACGTGAGATGCCGAACCAGAGCCCGAGCTCCGAGACATACTCCACCTTGCGATCGAACGACATGAGCCAGTCGCCGAGTCCCGAGTGCTTGTAGGCGTCGGAGGGACGGAGATGGCCAGAGGCGAGTGCTTGTAGGCGTTGAGGCTTGGCATCACGGTGACCACGGGACTGGGGCGGGCATCATCGGCGTCCAAGCGGAAGATGACCTTGTTCTCCGAGGCGGTTAGGAAGAATTGAATGTCACAAGTTGCGGGCACCGCCAAGTCGATCTTGCAGTCACTTGTTCTGTTCGGCGGGAGTTATTGTCGGCACCACCTTGGCATGTGCAGCCGTACGTTTCTTCTTCCGTCCGATAAAACAGGTCCAGCTTGGCATGTGCATCCCCAGGTTACAGGTTCACGAACCACCGGTAGCCGCTCATCTCCGACCGACGATAACCTTTGAATTTTCAAAAAAAATAAAATTTAAATTTAAATCAAGGTTCCAGTTCGGTTATAATCAAGGTTTCTTTTATCGGTTTTCTTTGTTTTTATATATTTTTTCCTTTTAGGTTTATTTTCCTTTTCCAATTTTTTTGTAAATTTAAAATTTGTTTAAAAAAATTAAAAAATGCTCGTGTTACAAAAAACTTTGCATTTTCTAAAATTGTTTGAAATTTCAGAAAATATAGTTTTTATTGAAAATTGGTTCCCAAATTCAAAAAAAATTCCCGGGTTCAAAATTTGTTCGGAATTTCGTAAAATGTTCCGTTTTCATAATTCATTCACAAATTTCAAAAAATATCACATTTTCGTAATTTGT
Organism: Triticum dicoccoides; assembly: GCF_002162155.2. Taxonomy (NCBI): domain Eukaryota; kingdom Viridiplantae; phylum Streptophyta; class Magnoliopsida; order Poales; family Poaceae; genus Triticum; species Triticum dicoccoides. Next base: position 840,139 of record NC_041382.1, read on the forward strand.
TTGGAATTTTAAAAAATCACAAATTCAAGAAAGTTTCTTGTTTGCAAATTATTTTCGCAAACCAAAATATATATCAGAATTTTTTAACCTCGTGCATCAGTAATTGACACAATTAACGCAATTATTAATTCGCGTGTTGCTACAGCCCAGGCACCTGGCAATGGGCCGGCTCAGTCGGAGCATTGCCTGTGCATGGGTTATTTCCCAGAGGATTAGCCCGTTTGCCTCCATGGATGATGATTGAGAATAGAAAACCGTTCAAGCCTCCTCCAATCTCTCGTCGCGGTCGCCGTCACGGCTCCATCCTCTCCTCCGACAGCCCGGTTCCATCAAGGTGCTTTCTCCATCTCAATTTCCTTCCCCAGATGCGTGTCCTCCAAAAGGATTTCTATACATACATGATACATGCTCCTCTTGTCTTGTGCTATTTGTTCTTGTTAATTAACATCCTGCTGCTAGAAATCAGCAGTCGATTTGTTCAGGGCACAAGTAATTCATAGCATGCACAACCTCTTATGTTTTTTTTTTTTTGCGAGAAACCTCTTATGTTAGTCAAATAGAACCTGTTGAAGTGCTCACTTATCAACTTCACTTGATGCATCATGCTTTATTTTTCCACAAGCTTCGTTCGTCCTCAGAAAATTGCTCTTATCTAGTTTTTGTCCCTGTTACCCTCCCAGGAATTCGACAAGGAGAGTCGGACATGAGCGGCTGCATCCGGCGGTTCCTGAACCTGCGGCTGTTTGGACCTCTCCAAGATGAGATGGACTTTTTTCACTGGACGGCAGAAGAGGCGGACGCGCATGGCAAGGTGGTGCCAACACTCACGCCCGTCAATGCCTGTGTACCCAAGAGGAGAAGGGTCTGCAGCACTGACTTGGCGACCCAAGATCGATCCTCCGAAAAGCGAGCTGCTCGTGAGGCCACCGGAAGTCTCCTACTCCATACGGTCTCCTCGTTGTCTTCACTTCTTGCCCACTGCCTTGGAGAGCAAGGTCATCTTGGCCGACCACGCGAACCGCATGTTACGCTTCTACACCATCGACGGCTGCAGCTACATCGATACAATGCCAAGCCTCCACAGGTACAAGCACTCGCCGTTGGCCATCTCCGTCCCTCCGACGGACTTACACCTCCTTGACGGTGAAGACACCGGCGACCTCTACATCATCGATAGCGTCCTCCATCCGGACAAGGCAGGGGTACGCCCGCAGTTCGAGGCCCTGGTGTGGAGGGGGATCACCACGTCCCTCGCGTCTCACAGGTTCTGGCACTGCGACATCCTCCCGCTGCCCCCGTGGATCACCCACCACAGGAATGCCTTCGTCTACGGTCACGCCCTCGTCGGCGACACCATATGCTTCTCCATCTGTGGCTCAGAGGGCAACGGCACCTACTGCTTCCACATGACGACTCGTGAGTGGAGCAAAGCCGGCGACTGGCTCATGCCGTTCGATGGCAAGGCGAATTACATCCCGGAGCTTGGACTCTGGTTCGGCGTCTCAGAAAACCTCCCCTGTGTGGCTGACCTCTCTGGCGTGGTCAGAGGGGAGGAGCCGCCGCCGAAGAAGATGCGGATCTGGGCGCATGATGACCTGCCAGAGGAGTGGCAGCCGACCCAATTGTTCAACCCCCGGGTCATCAGCCTCGGTTCTGGCAGGTTCATCGTCGTGGACTTCTTGGATACCATGGAATTCGACAAGGACTGCAATGAGATGGTTACGGGCAAGCAATTCACCCTCTTCACCGGTATGGAAGCAGCGTACAGCGACTGTTGGAATTTTGCTAGTAGGCCTTTGGCCCAAAGCCCAACTAAAATTCAGAAATTCTCTTGACCCATTCATGCACACATGTGAGTGGAGTGAGTGAGGCTAAAGTTTAGTCCCACCCCGGAAGTTGAGAGAGAGTTGCACCTTTTTATAAGGTGAGCTCTTCATACCACTTGTATGAGCATGAGAAGAGGAGACTTACACGTGCGCTCCTCCTCCTCGCTCGCCTCATCACGACATGCCGCTGAGCCGAGCCGAGCCGAGGGCAGAGCTATGCATGTTGTCTATATTTTTGCTGCATGGGAAAATTAATGAGTCATTAATTAATAATTAACGGACACGTTAATTACTGAACCGTTTCCGATTCTTTTGGATCGTGGCGACTCGGACGTGGGGTTTACTCCCACCACCTACCCGGCCCGCACTATATAGTCAGGCAGACGTCTACCCTAGCCGCCGCCGCTTCGTATGGTTTCTCACCACCGTTCCAGATCATTGCGCCGTCAAGCAAGTCTTCTCCATCCCTCCTTCGGGCGTGCACCGCGAGAAGGGACAACAGGCCTCCGGAACCCCGCCTCTCGTGATCCTGTACGGGAGAGGGGCGATCAGGTTTTTGGGGAACGCACTCGCGCGACTGCTGGCAGCGACGACTTCGCGAACCTCGGCAATCTCGTCCTCGACGACATGGGCGACAACGTCAACACCGGCGGTGCTGCACCCGCTGCACCGTATGTGATTCTATCCTTCCTGTTCGAGATCGTGATAGAATTCATGCTTCTAGTATGTGCCCTAGATGTGATATGTTCATCTGCTATGCTAGTTTGCATGATTAGTTTAATCTCTGCTGCTGTGGTCATGATTTATCTTCTGTTTATTCGGATTAAATCTCGTAGTAATTTGCTCATATTTCCAACAGCGTCAAAGGCAAAAGTGATGATGGCAAAAACAACAGCAGCAACAACAACAATGGCATCAAGGCAAAGGGCTGGTGCGTGGCCTCCGTATGATTAAGCACAAATCGGGTCGTTACATGTTTAACAATCAACAGAGGATCGAGGAGGTGCTCTGAATGATTCAGTAGGCAGGCATTTTGACTTGCTGAACTCTAGTGTTTGACTATATTCATGCATGCCTGCATGCATGCTGGGACTTACTTTAGCATTCAGATTTGGTGCTAGCTACCCAAATAATTGTTTGATGGCAAGTTTGAATTGTTGTGCTATTGTATAGTGCTAGTTTTCACACAATAGACTCTGCTTTCAACTCAGGAATTAAAACAAAACTGGCATATATAATCTCTTTTTCTTTGTACGTAGATTCTTCTGTTAGCATAACAATAGCACAGTTCAAACTTCCAATCAAACAATTATTTATTAAGCAGCAAATCTGAAATAGAAGCTGGACTGCTCCAGAATAACACCTGGGATAATTAACAGTACCATCAGTTCAACTAAGTTCACTCCTATTAAGTTTACTAAGTTGACTTAAAGGCAAAACCGAAGCTGGACGCTGAGCAAGATTTCATACCATCTATTCCTCGGTTCAGGTGAGTCCTTGGTCTGCTCTCCCTCTCTCTGAGATGGTCCGGCTATTCACTATTGAGCCGCATGTTTGGTAATGGTCCACCAAGTTTAATTTTGATAATAGGATCAATTACGTACTTATGCTGGGATTTTGAGTTGTTAATGACAATCATCAAAATAAAAACTGAAGAATTGTTACGCATTTGCTATCTAAATAATGCGCGTATATTGATGATGATGTGATTTTTGTGCTATCGTGAACCATGCATGCATTGTGGTTGCTGTCTGATATTTACTTCTATTGCTGACGTGGTTATAGAAATTCCCACCGAGAACTGGAGTATCCTGCTTCATTCCAACAAAAATATTTGCATATGTGTACCTCATTTAATTAGCAGATGACCCACGACTCTAGTCCAGGGTCTGCTTGGGTATATGAGGCCTGCGGCTATATCTCCACTCGCCAGTACCACTCCCCACCTCACGGACAACACATCTTGTCACAAAATCCATGTCGACCACCCACCTTGTTGTGCTCCTCGGCATCCTCCTGCTGGCCGGCGCATCGAGCTCGCAGCCCACCTCCGGCGACCAAGCCACCCTCCTAGCTATCAAGACCCAGTGGGGAAACCCCACGCAGCTTGCGTCGTGGGACCCTATCTCCAACGCCGACCACTGTGACTGGACCGGCGTGGTCTGCGGTGGCGACGACGGACATGCGGTGATAGGGATATCATTGCCGAATCTAAACATCACTGGCAAGGTGCCAGAGTCAGTGTGCGACCTACCGAGCCTCGCCCACCTCGACCTCTCCTACAACAATCTTACCGGCTGCTTCCCCGGCGTCCCGCTCTACGCCTGCTCCCACCTCCGCTTCCTCGACCTCTCCAACAACTACTTCCATGGAGTCCTTCCGGATGACATCAGCCGACTGTCGCCGGCGACGGAGCACCTCAACCTGTCGAGCAATCACTTCCGAGGCATGGTGCCGACTGCCATGGCCGGGCTATCAGCGCTGAGGTCACTGGTTCTTGACACTAACCAGTTCACAGGGGCGTACCCAGCTGCTGAGATAAGCAAGCTCGCAGGGCTCGAGCAGCTCACGCTTGCCTCGAACCCGTTCACGCCGGCGCCAGCGCCACTAGAGTTTGCCAAGCTGACCAACTTGACCTACCTCTGGATGTCTGACATGAACATGACCGGCGAGATCCCGAAGGCTTATTCGAGCCTCGTGAACCTCCAACTGATCGCTATGACAGCTAACAAGCTCGCCGGCCAGATCCCGGCGTGGATATGGCAGCACCCAAAACTCGAGTTCTTGTACCTGTTCAACAATGTACTCACCGGTAAACTGCCGCACAAAATCACGTCAGTGAATTTGATAGAGATTGATGTGTCGTCGAACAATCTTACTGGAGAAATACCGGAAGACTCTGGTAACCTCAAGAACCTGAGAATATTGTTCATGTACGCCAACCAGCTCACCGGCACCATTCCACCAAGCATAGCGATGCTCCCCAATCTCACGGACATCAGGCTATTTTTAAACAATCTCTCCGGCGAGATCCCGCGGGAGCTCGGGAAGCACTCGCCGCTAGGCAACCTCGAGGTCTGCAACAACAACCTCTCGGGCCAGCTCCCGGATTCACTTTGCTCCAACAGGAAGCTCTATGACCTCGTCGTCTTCGACAACAGCTTCTCGGGCGAGCTCCCGCAGAACCTCGGCAACTGTGTCCTCCTGAACAACATCATGCTCTACAACAACCGCTTCTCCGGCGAGTTCTCGACGAAGATATGGTCATTACCCAAGTTGACCACTGTGATGATACAGAACAATGGTTTCACGGGGACTCTACCAGCCAAGATAGGTGAGAACATCTCACGGATTGAGATGGGGAACAACAAGTTCTCCGGGTCCTTGCCAACATCGGCAATAGGGCTGGCCGTGTTCAAGGCGGAGAACATCCTGATCTCCGGCGAGCTACCGGCGGATATGTGCGGGTTTCCCAGCCTTGAACAGTTGTCGGTGTCCGGCAACCAACTAACTGGTTCCATACCAATATCAATCATTTTGTTGCAGAGGCTCAATAATCTCAGCCTGAGCGACAACAAGTTGTCCGGTGCAATTCCATTTGGCAGCCTCACGTCGCTTCCATCCCTGACGATCATTGATTTGTCCAGGAATAGATTTACTGGTGGCATACCAGCATCAATCATTTCGTTGCAGAGGCTCAGTAATCTCTACCTGAGCAACAACAAGTTGTCCGGCACAATTCCATTTGACAGCCTCGCGATGCTTCCATCGCTGACGCACCTTGATTTGTCCAACAATGAATTCACCGGTGGCTTATCTTCGGAATAAGTAGCTTTTCCTATATATATATAGAGAGAGAAAAGGGAATAGGTACCATGGGAACGAACGATATGATTTCAGGTTTCTTTCTTCACGTCTCCTCTTGTTGACATTCTGTCAGCCCACCTGGCCTCCAATCTATCAGTTCTTCAGCAAAGTGCTTTCAAAGCTGGTCTGCCTGCTCCCACCTGGCCTCTTATAAGGCACAAATCTTGATTAGCATATGTTTACTTAGCTCTCCAGATTTTTGCAAAGTGCTACCGAGCACATCTCTTCGTATTGTAACTTATAAGTATTGTTATTTCCGTGTAAGATCAGAATTAGCTTGCTGGAGAATAGACTTACCCCCCTTCTTTTTACAACTTTGGATTTTTCTTTTCTTTTTAGGATATACAATACTAGAGTTCAAAGGAAAAATGATAAGAAGCAACTGGGAGACTTGACTTGACTTGAAGCAAACGATGTACTATTACTTAAGTCCCAAACTCAAAATGACTCGCCGAATCAGTGCACCGTGGTGGTAATATTGTCGAAGCCAAAGCATGTAACGACTGGATTTGTGCTTTATCATACGCAGGCCACGCTTCCCTTTGCCTTTGCCATTGCTGCTGCTGGAGCTGCTAATGCCATTATTAGCGTTGCCATCATTGTCATTGCCATTGATGACGTTGTTGCCATTGTTGTCACTGCCATTACCGCTGTCGTTGCCCTTGTCGTACACTACCTCCACACCAGTGAAGACGGCAAATCGGTCACTAACAACCATCTCTCTGAAGTCCTTGTCGAATACTCCTCCATTTTTATTTACTCTGCATATGAGATTTGACTGAAGTCAAACTTCTTAAAGTTTGACCAAGTTTATAGAAAAAAATATGAACATTTACAATAGCAAATCTATATGATGTGAAAGTATATTCAAATGAATCTAATGGTATTAATTTGTTATTGCATATGTTAATATTTTCGTCTATAAACTTTATTAAAATTTATAAAGTTTGACTTTGATCAAATCTAATATGCGGAGTAAATAAAAACGAAGGGAGTACCTTGGTATCCAAGATATCAGAAACCACGAACGTGCCGGAACCAAGGCTGATGACCCCTACCTTGGCACCGGACACATAGCTCGGGTACCACTCGTCCGGTATATCGCCGTTCGCCCAAATCCTTGTCTTGTCCGGCAGCGGCTCCTCCCCTCTCACAAGACCGGAGAGGTCAACGGCGCAGGGGAGGCCACGCGAGATGCCGAACCAGAGCCCGAGCTCCGAGACATACTCCACCTTGCCATTGAACGGCAATAGCCAGTCGCCGGCCTTGCTCCACTCGCGTGTTGCGGTGTGAAAGCAGTAGGTGCCTGCAGAGTCGCGGAAGTCGGTGATGGAGAAGCAGATCGTTACATGAAGGCATCTTTCAGAGTCCGTTTGTGGACAAGTACATAAATGAGCTCGAGGCAATTGATGGGAAATAGGAGCCGGTGAGAACGGAGCCAAGGGTGGCTGTTCGAAACAGGAGACCAAAAGCTCCTCCACCGGGATACGCCAAAATAAACGTCGACGCCGGGTGCCGAAGAGGAAGCCGAGGGACAGCGGCCAGTCTAACATCCCCAGGTTCACGAACCGCCGTAAGCCGCTCATCCCCGACCGACCGGCTACTATGATCCTTCTAAGAAGTAGTGGCAGATTAACCCATCTCCCATCTGCCGGCGGCGGCGAACCTGGGGCAGAACGGCAGCGAAGTGAAAAACCAATCTCGTGTCACCTTTGCCTTTTAGATTTCCCGGTTCGGGATGGACCCAATGCTTTCCTTCTTGATAAATGATAATCCACCAACCAGCTGGGCCTTGTAAAACCGAGGAGGATGAAGTGCTTCTATTCTGAAAAAAACAAACTCATGAAAAAAACGTGGTAACAGATTTATTCAGCGAGTTTCCTTTCATTTTTGGAAAATGCGTTAACATATTATAGAAAAAGTGTCCGTGCATTGCAACGGTTACAAAATAAATTTGACATTTTACCTGCCATGATGGACGAGTGAGGTGTAGATCCCGGTCTTTCTTTTGCGTCAGTTTCATCTTTCCTTTGATGTGGAACTGTTGGACTGTGAATACTGCAATTGCAAATCCTACCACAAATTAAACACGTCAAGTTGGAATTTCCCTTAGCTTCTAACACATGGTCATCATAATGGCACTAATTATGCTACGTTATTCCATGCAACCGTCGCCACCTCCTCCAAAAAGAAAAGCTAGGGTTTGTGCCTCTCGTCGGCTCCGCAGCAGGTCCGCCTCGTCACCGGTGGCCCTACGGCCATGGGGACGCTGCGGATCCTGGCAAGAGCCGGCGGGAGGGCTCCGTTGTTTGCCGTTCCTTTGTGATTTGTTAGGATTTGTGTTCTGTTCAGGAAGACGAGACGACGGCGGTTCCCTGAAGATGGAATAAAGGTCTCCCTGCCTAGCACCCGTTCTGGTGGTGCGTCTATCATCGTTGGTGGGCGTGTGGAGGTATGTCTCTGACGGATCCATCCTTGGTGGATTTGCTTGGATCTGTTTGTTGTTCGTCTATGTTCGTGTGTCTTTGGATTGGATCTTTTCGATCTACGTTATTGTTCATCCGCGGCGGTTCTTTTCTGGTGCGCTGATCCTATGGGCCTTAGCACAATAAGTTCCGGACTGTCTATTACAACAAGTTATGCCCGACTCCGTCAAGGGAGGGGCAATGACGGCGGTGCGCCTTCGGCTCTCTTCAGTGCTCGTAATCGTCGCTAGGTGGTCTACGAATCTGGATGTAATTTTTATTATCTTTGATGTTCGTTGTACTCCCATGATTGAAGATGAATAGGTTGGAAGTTTTCTCGCAAAAAAACAACTGCACCAATTATAAAGTAAAATTCTATAGATGATGACCACGTGAAAAGGAAAATAACTCTCTCTCACATACACAAACACACACACCGTGTCGTGATTTTGTCACAACAGATGTCCTCAAAAAATGACTTAGTCGATAGGCCTTTGCAGCTAGGTAGTAACTTCAACGGGGTTGGTCGGAACCGAGAGACGTGAATTTTACCCAGGGTCGGCCCCTCACTGTAGAGATAAAATTCTACATCCTGCTTGATTGTTATTGATGATGATGATGATGATGATCCATATTACAAGGATGCTATTTCGCTACCTCTAATCTCGAGAGCATCTACTTTGATCTTGTCTAAGACTTGTCTGTCCATCCTCTCTTCTTTGGGGTGCTTTACCCCTTCTTATATAAGTTGAAGGGGTCGACTTACATGTAGAGTCCTAGAAGGACTACAACGTACTTCCTCCATTCCACAATGTAGTGCTTCCTCTATCCCCGTGCTTCAACTTTGACCGTAAATTTAACTACCAAGACCGATTGCGGCGGGAGCAAAAATTATATCAGTGAATTCGTATTCGAAAGAAGTTTTCAATTATATAATTTTTCTCCCACCGCAGTTGGTCTCGTTGGCTAAATTTATGGTCAAAGTTGGACCTCGGGAAGCGCGGGCGCACTATATTTTGAAATGGAGGGAGTAGTATCTTTTCTATTACAAGCCGGATACTAGTCCGGGTACTATTTGAACAGTCCAAAACCGGCCTGTTGGGCCACCCCCATGTTCGGCCACATTTTAGCTCCGCTGAGTCACGCTTCCCTTACCCGGTCTTACTTCCCTTGTCAGGGAGCTTCCCTCTTCTTGGACCTCCTCTGCGAGCCGGCCCATTGGGCTCCAGTTAAGCCGGCCTCCTGTCGGGTCTCGTCATTGTGCCCTGGATTCCTTTTTGTCATCTTGTCTTTACTCGGCAAACGGGGCGACACATAAATCCTTCAAGTTCTAGGCCGGGTCAAACCATTAGCCGGGTTATAACTGTGGGGAAATATCCCAAACATTAGCCCCCAGATTAGCTTGAATTTATTTCATTCTAAGATCCTAAAATAAGAATAATTATTATGTTAAAGGACCGGCTCGCTCAACTGGCCGCATTTATTCAATGAACCGGGTTCCTTTGTCATATCAATGTGCCGGCTTCAGAATCAACTAGCTAGTGTGTGTCCTTCCTTTTTCTCTAATATTTTTGCAGAAAAATATTAGGAATAAAAACCCATCCGCCATTGAGCCGGTTTCTCTGAGACACGGAGTACTTGCCGGGTTGTTTGACGTAGTAAACGTAAATTTCAAAATGTGTTCATAAATCATGTTTTTCTAAAATGTTCGGAATTCAAAACATTACTCCCTTCGTCCAAAAATAAAGTGACATGGCTTTAGTTTAAATTTGTTCATGGTTTTGGGAATACTTGTCATTGTTTCCAAATTCAAAAAAATGTTTTCAGAATTAAAAAAATCCTTTTCCCTCAATTTGTTCAAAAAAAATATTTAAAAAATTGTATTCTCAAGAATTGTTTTGAATTTGAACAAATGTTCATTTAAAAAAAATCACAAAATCAAATAGTTTATCTTTTTTAATTTTTTCCACAAACACAAAATTAGTTCCTAATTATTTCAACTTGGTGCTTCAGTAAACATTGTGCTGCAGTTATCGATGCAATGCAACAGTAAGCTCGAGGTGCTACAGCCCTTCCTTTTTTTTTTGAGGGAATGCTACAGCCCTTCCAATATAATATAAAAGATAGAGGGGTGTCAGTCCACGATGGGCCCACGGGATTAGCCCGTTGGGCTCCATGGACCTCCTCAAATGCCTCACCGCTGGCTGCACCTCCTGAAATCCGTAGTCTCTCCTCCAATCTCTCGTCGACCGCCGCCTCTGCCTCGAACGTCGCAGTCGCCATCGCCGTCGCCATCCTCTTCGGACCGCCGTCCGTTTCCCGTTTCGTCAAGGTTAGGTTAGGTGCCCATCGATCAATGTGCTTTCTCCTTCTCAATTTCCTTCCTTCCCCATCAAGGTTAATTTGGGTGCGTACGTAAGTGATTCAGGTGTTGCTCATTATATTGGATTTGTATACGTGTGTGTTCCTCCACTATTCTGTACTACGTACAATACATGCATGATCGTGCTCTTGGATTTATATATCTGATTGCTTAACATGGATCCTACTGCCTGAAATCAGCAGTCGATTTGTTCAAGAAAAGAAATCCACTGATTGGGAAGTAAAGGGAAGTAAAGTGAACCGGTCGACTGGAAGAACTCCATTCTTTCTGGTTTATGGAGCCGAAGCAGTTCTGTCGAGTGATCTTCTTCACAACGCACCCCGAGTCGAACTTTATACCGAAGATGAAGTAGAACAAGCCCGGCAAGACGCAGTCGACCTCCTAGAAGAAGAGAGGGAGATGGCCATGGTCAGATCGACCATTTACCAGCAAGACTTGCGTCGATTCCACGCCAGGAATGTGAAGAGTCGATCCTTCCAAGAAGGAGATTTGATCCTCCGAGTGGACCAACAGAAACCACACAAGCTTGCTCCTACTTGGAAAGGCCCCTTCATCGTCATCAGAGTCCTCCACAATGGAGCGTATCACCTCTACAATGTTGATCGCCAGATCGACGAGCCACGAGCTTGGAATGCTGAACTGCTCCGCCCCTTTTACACTTGAGTTCTCCCTCGGACAAGATGTAATAAGAAAAAAAATTCTGCAGTACATTTTTATCAAAGACAAGAGTGTTCCAATAATTGCTGTCACTTTTATCTGCATACGAAATCCCCCAGTGGGTGACTTAGCTGCGAATCCGTTTCGCCTGAGTTTGAAAAATCCTACCGAGTGGAGAGCCAGACTCCCATTCGGGGGCTTAGCTGCAGCCCAGTGCTTGCCTAAGTGTTCAAAAATCCTACCGAGTGAGAACAAACCTCCCACTCGGGGGATTAGCTGCAGTCCAGTACTCGCCTAAGTTTCTCCCACTTAGAGACTTAGCTGCAGTCAGGCACTCGCCTAAGTTTGAAAAATCCTACCGAGTGGAGAGCAGTCCTCCCACTCGGGGGCTTAGCTGCAGTTCAGTACTCGCCTAAGTTCTCCCACTTAGAGACTTAGCTGCAGTCAGGCACCCGCCTAAGTTTGAAAAATTCTACCGAG
>NC_041382.1:852075-879067 GCF_002162155.2 Triticum dicoccoides
AGCTGCAGTCAGACACTCGCCTAAGTTTGAAAAAATCCTACCGAGTGGAGAGCAAACCTCCCATTTGGGGGCTTAGCTGCAGCCCAGCGCTCGCCTAAGTGTTTAAAAAATCCTACCGAGTGGAGAGCAAACCTCCCACTCGGGGGCTTAGCTGCAGCCCAGCGCTCGCCTAAGTGATTAAAAATCCTACCGAGTGAGAGCAAACCTCCCACTCGGGGGCTTAGCTGCAGCCCAGTGCTCGCCTAAGTATTTAAAAATCCTACCGAGTGAGAGCAAACCTCCCACTCGGGGGCTTAGCTGCAGCCCAGTGCTTGCCTAAGTACAGGACACAACTCAATCCGCAAGGACGACGAGGCGCAAGTCGACTGCTACCTTCTCCTTCGGAGTTGCGCCGCAAATACAAGGTTATTCCGAGTGAAGATCAAGTTCCACCCGACGGATCAAACCATGAAGATATTCAACGAGAAATCAAATTCAGATAAAGCCTAAAGGTCCCGGACCTCAGATCAAAGTATTCAAGCCCTCGGCTCGGCAGAGTTTAACGGTTACAAATCCACTCGGCATTCCGAGGCAAATTTAAAGTGAAGCATAAAAGTTTTTCATTCCTCAGGTGGAGGACTGGAAGGGGCGACGAATTCGTCCAAGTCGATCCCGTCGGCAATACGGGTGGCAGCGGCAATAAAAGTCTCCATGAAGTCTTGAAAGCTGTGCTTTCTGGTATTGGCAACTTGGATGGCGACCAGCTTTTCTTCTCGCACCTCCTTGCAATGGACGCGGACCAGAGACAGAGCGACATCAGCACCACATCTAGCAGAAGATTTCTTCCATTCCGCCACTCGACCTGGGACTTCATTAAGTCGAGCCATCAGGGACTCGAGGTCGTTCTGAAGTGTCATCCCAGGCCAGAGCGATGTGTCGATCCGCGACATCGCAACTTTCAGCCGAGCCAGATAGTCAACGACGCTGGCAGTACGAGACTCCAGACGGAGCACGTTCATTGCAGCCTCGTCCTTCACAAGAGAGTTAGCAGGGTCCAAGCCTGGCTCCACTCGACTGGTCTCCTCTTCGAAGTTCTGACAGAATTCTGCAAACACGATTCAAGAATAAGACAGTGGCCCCACACGGGCTTGATAACTGCAAGACAGTCAGGGCAGAGTAATTACCTTTGAGCATGACGAACAGCTTTTTGGCGAGTCCACCGAGATAAGCCTCCAGATCATTCCTCTTCCCCGCCAGCTCACCCGCCTTGTCGTGCAGAGCCACGTTGTCGTTCTTCAGTCGGCTGACCTCTTGATTGGCTACCTCGAGAGCAGCTTTCAGTCTGGAGTTCTCCTGCTCAAGAGCTCCGACCGAAGCCATTTTCTCTTCAGCAAGCCTCGTTTTGTCCAAGACTTCCTTCTAAGCTTCTGCAAGATCTTGATCCTTCTTCTTCAGAGCTTCCTCCAGTTTATCTGCGGCACGTCGAGTGAAATCAACATCAAGAATAGACAAAAAAAGAAAAGTCACTCGTCAAGAATGGAGAACCTCACCGGCCATACCTTTTGCTTCTTCTTGCGCCTTCTTCAAATTCTCCCGAGCAAGCTTCAAGTTAAGGTTGAGCTGGATCTGCTGACTCTCCAACTCAGTATAGCGAGCTACAAGTTCGCAGGATTTCTGTAAAAAGAAAAATCAGTCGACAGACGTCCAAGATAAGTTGCTTCCGAGTAACTAAGAGACAATGTTGACATTTCTAAGACCACAGCCGAATCAAAAACATTCGATAGTAGTCTCGGGGACTACACCCAGTGGGTGCACTCAGCGTGCCCCCACTGTAGAAAAAAGAGAAAAAGAGGCGACTGCCTGCAGTCGACCGGATATAGTTCCATTCGACATGGCCTGACCAGACCGAGTGAAGAAATACAGCTACAGCAACACAATATAAAGACTACAGTCGACTGCCAGCAGTCCACCGTAGTCTCGGGGACTACACCCAGTGGGTGCACTTAGCGTGCCCCCACTCGTCCAAGAATTGACAGACACACCCAGTGGGTGTACAGATACAAAGATCTTCGGAAAAGAGATTCTTCAAATAGCATATCGTAATAGACCAAGTGTTGAGTCGACTAACCTGGACGTTACTCTGAAGAGCCGAACTTGCGTCATAAGCTGCTTGGCTGGCCTCCCGAGCCTCCTTCACTTGATCCATCATGATCCCCGCCTGGCGTATAGCCTCTTTTGCAGCAGCCGCTTGATCCTCAGGGACGGGGTACATGGCAAAAAGCGAAGGCGGATCCGCAGTCGACGTCGAGGGCCGCACACTCGTCAGAGGAATGGCGAAAGTCACAGAAGCCCGAGTGGTGTCACCACCATCCCGAGCTACGGCCTCAGACGCCGGAGCAGATTGGGGGGTCTTGTCAGCCGACGCCCTCCTGTTCCTCCTCACTCTCAGTGGTTCATTGTCGTCGTCATCCGGGAGGTCGATAACATGAGGAGGAGCTACAAGAAAAACATTCAATCGACCAGAGTTGAAATAAATGTTCAGTCAACTCAAAGCGAAACGTTAATAATCGTACCAGGGTTGGAGGTAACAGCATCCTCCATCTCTTTGTCTTCGTCCTTGGCGGAGGTCTCAGAAGTAGCAGCGCTGCAAATATTCAAGAGTCAGACAGTTGGCTCAATGAATCGACCAAGGATCTGTCCGCGGTCGACTAAGGAAAACAAGTTTTACTATTACCCAGAAATGGTGGGGACAGCTATCTTCATCTCGGGAAGAACCTTAGGCGGCTTGGACGGTGTCGCGCGTGGGTGCTTGGGAGCCTTTTCGATCGGCGGAGGAGAAGAGGTCCGAGGGCGTTTCGACGACTGCCCAACAGGAGCAGTCGCCTTACCACGTTCCCGCGCTGAATCGTGAGTAAGTTTGGATCGCCCCTCCGGGCGGGGGGGTTCAACCTCCTCCTCCTCCTCTTCGCTGGGGTCGATGTCGTCGCCTCCCTCTCCTTCACCATCGGACTCCCACTCGCCTTGATCGTCTCCACTCTCACCTCCGCTCGCCTCCCCTTCCTCGGTCGGCTCCTGTGCCCCGTTGGGCGTCGAGTACATCTTAGTGGTCACCTGAAAAACAACAGACAAGACAAAGGTCAATCGACCAACTCAAAGAATACCAATGAAGAAAACAAGATCTCAGTCGGGAGCATAAAGACCGACCTGGTCCACGTCATACGAGTTGTCCAGTGGAATTACCCTCCTGGCTCCTCGGGGGTTGTCCTTGTTTCCTGTGATGCTCGACAGCCACCCCTCCAGCATCTCATCAGTGACCTCCTCCGGGTGGATCCGAGTGGTGTCATCGAGACCCGAGTACAGCCACATCGGGTGGTCACGAGCCTGGAGCGGTTGGATGCGCCTCCGGAGGAAGACCTCCAGCAAATCCATACCAGTCACGCCCTCGCGGACAAGCTCAACCACTCGACCAGCCAGCACTTTGACCTGGGCCTTTTCTTCCGGCGTCACATTCAAAGAAGCAGGTTTTTCAGCTCGGTCGAGAGAGAAAGGGGGAAGACCAGTCGACTGTCCTGGGGTCGCCTGGTCCTTACAGTAGAACCAGGTCGCCTGCCAACCACGGACCGACTCCGGGAAAGTGATACATGGAAAACAACTCTTTCCCCTCGTCTGGATCGCCAGGCCCCCGCACAGCTGGATCACCTGCGTCCTTTCGTCACTCGACTTGGCCTTCTTGACCGATTGAGAACGACAGGTAAAGATGTGCTTGAAGAGGCCCCAATGGGGGCGGCAACCCAAGAAACCCTCACACATGGAAATGAAAGCAGCAAGGTATATGATGGAGTTGGGAGTGAAGTGGTGGATCTGCGCTCCGAAGAAGTTCAGGAAGCTCCGGAAAAAAGGATGGGGCAGCAGAGAAAACCCGCGGTCGACATGGGTGGCTAGGAGCACGCACTCACCGTCACGGGGTTGAGGTTCGATCTCTCTCCCTGGGAGACGCGCAGCTTCGTGGGGAATGACTCCCCCCTCGACCATGTCATCGAGATCCTCTTGCCGGATCACCGACGGCATCCAATCGCCCTGGATCCAGCCCCGGGGCAGAGCAGACCTTGAGGAGGATCCGCCCCTAGCGGACCTCTTCCCTTTCCCCTGCGCCGCCGCCTTCTTCGCGCGCTCCAGAGCGGATGTCTTGTCCTTCGCCATCGTCACCGGCAAATCTCGCACAGGCCTGCGGCGCTAGGGGGAGGGCGGAGGTGGCGGAAGAACTCGCGAAGGGAGAGAGGAAGAAGAAAGGAGAAGAAAGCGCGCTGTTTGAAAACCCCGAGCTGGCAACTTATAAGGGGCCGCTTCCGAGTGGCTGACTGGTAGGCCCAGGCTATCCAGTCAAATCCCGCAGCAGACGCGCGCGCAGTACGTGGCGAAAAAGGCAACATGAGGATCGAGGAGCTTCCTCTTTATCGCTTCCGATTAGTGCGGCCGCTCCCGTCCCGCGCGCTTCCCGAAATCCGAATCCCGCGACATCTGTGGGCCGCAGAACAACTTGTCAAAACGGAAGACCCCGCTTGCGCCGACACTCGGTATGTCACAAGTAAAGGGATTCACTCGACGAAAGGCCTGGAATGGATCAAGGCGACTGAAAGAGGTTGATGACGTCATCCGTGACGGTTGGCCCAAAACGAGGCACTCACGTAGCCCAAAGAACCAGTCGGAAAGATCTCCAACTCTTTCCCCACTCTAACCTCGATCCATTAAGGGGCTAATGATGAAGCCATGTACCTAGGGTAGGGGCACGGACCTGTCCAAAGAGCCCTACCCTAGGACATCTCTAGAAGAAGTCACCTTTCAATCGACTTGAAGGCATCCCACTCGACGGGTTCAAGACACTCGACCAAGAAGCTATCACTCGACCATGAAGCCAACCACTCGACTGCCAGGAGACCTATAGTCACTCCGCAGGCAAACGGTCGGCTGTTAAAGTAGTCTTTATGGTCATTATAGCACTTTATTAGGGGCGTTACCAGTAACGTCCAACCTTAAATGTACCTTAAACCCTGAATTACTGAGGGCAGGAGGGGCCCGACAAACTCTATATAAGCCACCCCCCTCCTCAGTATGAAGGGTTCGCACCTCTGTTATTCACACGCCTATAATCCAATCGACCGCCTCCGGGCACCGAGACGTAGGGCTGTTACTTCCTCCGCGAAGGGCCTGAACTCGTACATCTTGGTGTGTTTACAACTTCCCAATAGCTAAGATCTAGCCTCTCCATACACACCCCCCTACATCACTGTCAGAGCTAGAACCACGACAGCCACCACCATGCTCGGCCGTCCCCTGCTGATAGATGAGGAGTCTCTCATTTGTCCGGGGCCTGTCCGTATGCGTTTCACATGCCGCAATCCCCGCAAACTGAGCGGACTGGTCCAGATCTGGTTCAATGGCGAGGGCTTCAACATCACCATCGAGCCCGAGCTTCCCCTGGAGCAAATCGTGGCGCCTGCCTTGCCTTCTCCAAATGACAAAGGTATGGGTGGGGCGGGGCGTGACGGCAACCTGGGCGGCGACAAGGAGGCGGATGCAAGCATGGAGGATGATTCCATCGATACAGCGGCATGGGAGAAGCTAGGCATTACTGACAAGGGCGGGGCGACGAACCGGGCGCCGTTTCCTTCGATGGAGCTGCCGCTGACAGGGGGGTCCATGGAGTTGGACCTCTCCATCCCCAACCAGTATGGCTCAAACCTGGGCTCGGTTACGTCCCCCCGGTGCGGTCGGTGGCGGAGCCTCGTGCGGGCCAGATGGAGGAGCCGCTGGGGGAGGCGCGCACTCCTATCGCGGTGTCCATGGAGTCGCTGCCGCTCGCCTCGCGCTCCCCATCTCAAGGTGGCCGCAGCTCCAACAAGCTCGGTGCGGTGAAACAGCTCAAGAAGGTGGCCGTGCGCAAGGTTAGCGCGGAGGCCGGCCGTATGACGGAGCTCCAGGGCGCGCCGGCGACTCCCCGGCAGGCGGTGATGGCGCTGGCTGTGCCCACCTCCGTTCCGATCGCAGAGGAGGCGGCCAAGATGGTGACAGTCCCGAAGGCCAAGCATTCCAAGGCCATCGTGGATGGGCAGGTGGCCCCTGTTCGGGTTAGCGCGCGGGCCAAGGGCGCCAAAGGGAACATGCCTTCACTCCAACGCGCCCAACTCCTCCAAGCATAGAAGAATCTAGAAACCTCAGGTAATCCATTGCCCCGCTTTTCGATTTTGGATTCTTTCTCGGACGAGCACCTAGGCGAGGTGTTGGTGGAAAGTGGGGTTGAACCGATAGGGGAGGGCGGGGTTAGCGAGCTAATCTCGCTGGTGCGCGCTAAAGAGCTGGCCCAGGCGGCACTCGCAGCGGCGGCTGCTCAACACGCGGATCGTCTGGCTGTCGAGGATGAGCCCTCGACGTCGCTAAGACTCCGACCCGAAGGGGAGACAGCAACAGGAGTTGCTGCTCCTCCCTCGCCTCGCTGCGGCAAGGTGAGGCGCGTGGCCAAGGCGATCACCTCTAGGGGTGTGCGCCTGCGAAACCGCGTCATATAGATGCGGATGCTCATTTGGAACATCCGTGGCTTCGGCCACTCGGGACGGCGCACCCAACTCAGAGACTACATCAGGAAAGAAGGGATAGATATAGTAGGGCTCCAGGAAACCATTAAAGCTGATTTTCGTCACCAAGATATCATAGCCATAGACCCTCTGGAGCGTTTCATTTGGCAGCACAGCCCAGCTATTGGGCATTCGGGTGGCATGCTGCTAGGCTTTTGCAGTGCCATATATGAGGTGATGTCCTGGGAGGTAGGCACCTTTTTTTATTGCAGCCAATATTCGCGTGAGAGCTTCACTACGCGAGCTTGTGATCCTGCAAGTCTATGGACCAGCAGATCACTCACGTTCGTCAGAGTTTCTGGGAGAACTCGAAGCCAAGGTGCAGGCAGTCGCCGCATCCCAAGTCCTGCTTCTAGTGGGTGGAGATTTTAACCTCATCCGATCGAGCACGGACAAAAACAACGACAACATCAACTGGTCAAGGGTGACCATGTTCAATAGCGCAATTGCGTCAATGTCACTTAGGTAAGTGGCAAGGACGGGGGCAAGGTACACTTGGACCAACAAGCAACTAGCCCCGGTGCGATCCGTCTTGAATCGCGCTTTCATGTCTCCGAAATGGGAAGTGGTGTTCCCATTATGCTCGCTCCTTGCTGAAACAAGGATCGGCTCGGACCATGTTCCACTCATCTTATCTTCAGGGGAAGATAGGATTCGACGCAGCCCATGTTTCTTCTTCGAAACAGCGTGGTTTGAGGTCCCTGACTTCGACAACATCTTTCGGGAAAGATGGTTGAGAAGTGTTCAAGCCACGGGCCAGCAGTGCGGCCCTATGGAGTTTTGGACAGCGGTCGGGGGACGCCAGCATGCAAGCCTCAAGGGATGGGGCGCGAACCAGGGGCGAGACGAGAAAGTTTTGAGGGCGAGACTTCTCGACGAGATTGCAATTCTCGATACTCAAGCAGACTTGTGTCCTTTCTCGGAGCAAGAATGGGCGCATCGATACGCCTTGGAAGGGCAAGTCGAGGCGTTGCTTCGATCCGAGGAGGAATATTGGAGGCGTCGAGGAGGACTTAAGTGGACGCTCAAGGGCGATGCGAACACTGGTTACTTCCACGCGTACGCGAATGGCCGACGCAGGAAATGCCTAATCCTTAGACTGCAGACGGAGCAGGGGCTCCTCCTCCAGCAATCGGAGATTAGCAAACACATCTACGACTTCTACATCAGCCTGATGGGGACCGACGAGCCTCAGCGCACTAGGCTGAGTGAGGACGCTTGGCTCCCAGCTCAAAAGGTCTTAGAGTCGGAGAACGAAGAGCTGGGTCTCGCGTTTCTCCCCTAGGAGATTGACGATGCTCTCCAAAGCATGAAATCAGACACGGCACCGGGGCCCGATGGGGGGCCGGTGGCGATGTTTAAACACTTCTGGCCATTGTTGCGCGATCCCATCTTCGCGGTGTGCAATGGCTTCATGCGCGGTTTTGTGGACATTGCTAGGTTAAACTACGGCGTGCTCTCGTTAATACCGAGAGTGTCGGGTGCGGATAATATCCACCAGTACAGACCAATAACGCTCATTAATGTGCCTTTCAAAATATGCGCCAAGGGATGTGCCACTAGGCTTACTCCGATTGCACACCGCACAATCAGTCGTTCCCAATCTGCCTTTATTCGCGGTAGGAACATTTTGGAGGGACCATTAGCGTTGCAAGAGACCCTCCACGAACTTAGGCGCACGCGCGAACCGGTGATTTTACTAAAATTAGACTTCGAAAAAGCTTACGACCGCGTCAACTGGGACTTCCTCAGACAAATCCTGACGAGCCGAGGCTTCTCGCCGGTGTGGGTGCACAGAGTCATGCAGTTGGTCTCGGGGGGCCAAACTGCGGTCTCGGTGAACGGAGAAGTAGGGCACTTCTTTCAGAACAAGCGCGGCCTACGCCAGGGTGATCCCATGTCACCGCTCTTGTTCAACTTTGTGGCAGATGCACTTGCGACCTTGCTACGGAAAGCAACGGAGGCAGGCCATATCAAAGGGGTGTTGGGACACCTCATCCCAGGGGGGATATCGCACCTGCAATACGCTGACGACACGCTTATGTTGTTCCAATCGGACCTGCACAGCGTGGCCACGATCAAAGCCCTGTTGATTAGCTTTGAACTTATGTCGGGGCTCAAGATCAACTTCCACAAATGCGAAGTGATGCCCATGGGGCTCGAGCCGTCCGAAAGTAGACGTATCGCGGACCAGCTCAATTGCAAACTAGGCAAACTCCCGTTCACTTACCTTGGCCTCCCGTTGGATGCCAAACGCATCTCGATTGATGGTTGGGCGCCACTCTGGACCAAGGTGGGAGGGCGGGTTTGTCCGTGGAGGGGGAAGTTCCTCTCCTCTGCAGCTCACCTAGTGCTCACAAACGCGAGCCTGTCCTCGCTGCCGCAGTTCGCGATGGGGCTATTCCTCTTGGCCGAAGGGGTGCATGCCAAGATGGACACACCAAGGTCCAGGTTCTTTTGGGAAGGTGCGGGACCCAAACGCAAGTACCATATGGTCAGATGGGACGCGGTGTGCAGACCCAAGGACCTAGGGGGGCTAGGGATCACAAACACACGGATCCTCAACATTGCACTTATGTGCAAATGGATTTGGAAGTTGTCGCAGGGGGCGACCGGTCTGTGGGTGGACCTGCTGCGCGCTAAGTATTTTCCCAACGGGAACTTTTTCGAAGGCAGGGCGCGGGGCTCACCCTTCTGGAACGATCTTCAAGCGGTGCGCCCGGCCTTTGCCCTTGGCGCCAAGTTCGTCGTAGGGAATGGCCGCTCGGCCCGCTTCTGGCTTGACCTATGGCTGGGAGCGCAGCCCCTTTGGGCCCAATTTCAGGACTTGTATGTCCTGGCGGTCAACACGGAGATGATGGTAGCAACGGCCCTCGCCTCCAACCCTCCCGCGATCCACTTCCGTAGAGAGCTAACGGGCCTTGAACAAGCACACTTAGAGGAGCTACTTGGCCTGACACAATCGGTGATGCTGTCCACTTCCGCTAACACGGTCACTTGGGCTCTCACCCCGTCCGGAAAGTTCAGGGTCAAATCCCTCTACCGCAGGCTGTGCCAAGATCAGGGACCGGCCTTCCCAATGCCGACGGGTTTGTGGAACGCTCGTATTCCGCTTAAAGTCAAGGTGTTCTTTTGGCAACTTTTCCGCAATAGACTTCCCACATCAGCCAATGTTGCAAAACGCAACGGCCCGTCTTCCCGCTTATGCGCCATTTGTAACACCATGGAAGATGCGAATCATGTGTTCTTCCGCTGCCCTCTAGCGCGTTTTTCCTAGAGTGCAGTTCGTGAGGCCACTAACACCAATTGGGACCCGCAATCGGCTGCTGACCTGGCGGCCATAGTTGGGTCGACGACTGGTGGCAGTAAACGCGTGCTTTGGAGCTGCCTCGGTGCCAAGCCTAGGCTATGTGGCTTACAAGGAACAAACTTGCCATCGAGGGAATCTTCCCATCACACCCTGCTAATATTCTTTACAAATGCAACATTCTTATGCAAGAGTGGAGTCCGTTGGCGAAGCACAAGGATGCTGAGAGGATGAAGCAAGCTCAAGATCGTCTTCGCCAAGTCTACGTTCTGGCTAGGGAGCCGTCCGCCGCTTCTACGACGTGAAGTGGTTTCTTTTGTCTCGCGAGCGAGCCTGCGTGCTCTATGCTCATGGTCTTTGGCCTGTAATGGACTCGCTTTGATTACTTTGGGCTATGGCCTGCCGTGACCTTGCTGTGCTTTCGCGCCAGCGTGACCTGAGCCTCCGCGCTCGTTCCGTTTGTCCTAGTCCTCGTCTGTAAACGCTGCCTAAGTTGTGGGCTTTATTAAGTTAAAGCCGGACTCTTCTAGCGTCTTCGTTCTAATAATCTAAGTGTGCTGGGATTTTGAGTTGTTAATGGCAGTCATCAAATAGAAGAAAATGCTCACATGTCTGTGCAGTGCTGGTGCATGTAGATAGAACAAGTCACGAGCGCTATATATCGTTATGTACTTTGGGGCCATAAGATTATTCAAAGGCACTAAGTTGACTTAACACTAAGGTCAGTACTGCATACCGTAAACAAACAAGCAGCAAAAAAAAAGAGAGCAGCAAGAGTACACCGATAGCAAATTAAATCTCAGCATGGATGCATACATACAGTCAAACATAACTGGAGTTCAGCAAGTCAAAATGACTTATTGAATCATGCATTTACAGCACCGCATCAATACTATGTTGCACGTTAAACATGTAACATTTTGATTTGTGCTTAACCATACGCAGGCCACGCATCAACCCTTTGACTTTGCTGCCGTTGCCGCCATTGTTGCCATTCCCATTGCCAGGACATTTGGTGCCACTATTGTAGTTGTCATTGTCTTTGCCAGCGCCATTGCTGTCATTCTTGGCATTGCCCTTGTTGTGGACATTATCGTACCCTGCCTCCATACGAGTGAAGAGGGAAAATTGCTTGCCCATAACCATCTCGGTGCAGTCCTTGTCGAATACCATGGCATCCAAGAAGTCCACAACGATGAACCTGCACAATCCGAGGCTGATGACCTTGGACCTACACAATTCGCTCGGTTGCCACTCCTCTGGCAGGTCATCATCCACCCAGATCCGCAACTTCTCCTGCGGCGGCTCCTCCCCTATGACGACGCCAGAGATGTCGGCGGCACAGGGGAGGCCACTTAATTCGCAGAACCAGAGCCCGAGCTCCGGAACATACTCCGCCTTGCCCCAGAACGGCATAACCCAGTCGCCAGCCTTACTTCACTCACAAGTCGCAATGTGGAAGCAGTAGGTGCCGGCGCCCTCGGTGCCGGCAATGGAGAAGCAAATGGTGTTGTCGCCTACGAGAGCATGACCACAGACGTAGGCGTGCTTTCTGTTGGATGATCCAAAGTGGCAGCGGGAGGATGTCGCAGTGCCAGGTACTGGTACAAAAGGAGCGCGGGTTCTCCGCCCTCCACACCAGGGCCTCGAACTGCAGCTTTGCCTCCGACTTGTCCGGATGGAGGATCCTATTGACGATGTACATGTCGCCGCCGTCTTGGCCGTCATGGAGGTGCAAGTTCGACGGAGGGACGGCGATGGACAACGGTGAGTGTTTGTGCTCGTGGAGGCTTGGCAGGCTCTCGATCCAGCGGCGGCCCTCACCTGCGTCGAAGCGGAACATGCGGTTCATGCGGTCATCCAAGACGACCTTGTCCTCCGAGGCGGTGGCGAGGAAATGAACACAGTGATGGGTTGACAGGCTGCATGATACCCTCCGTTCCAAAATTCTTGTCTTAGATTAGTCTAAATACGGATGTATCAAATCACGTTTTAGTATTAGGTACATCCGTATCTAAACAAATATAAGACAAGAATTTTGGGACGGAGGGAGTACTTTTTTAGAACGGAGACGCTAGAAGCGTCCGGCTTTAACTTAATAAAGCCCACAAACTTAGGCAGCGTTTACAGACGAGGACTAGGACAGACGACACGAGCGCGGAGGCTCAGGTTGCGCTGGCACGAAAGCACAGCAAGGTCACGAGCGTGGAGGCTCAGGTTACGCTGGCGCGCAAGCACAGCAGGGTCACGGACAGGCCAGCGGCCAAAAGTGATCAAAGCGAGTCTATTACAGGCCAAGGCCAAGAGCATAGAGCACGCAGGCTCGCTCGCTAGACAAAAGAAACCACTTCACGTCGTAGAAGCGGCGGACGGCTCCCTAGCCAAAACGTAGACATGGCGAAGACGATCTTGAGCTTGCTTCATCTTCTCAGCATCCTTGTGCTTCGCCAACGGACTCCACTGCTGCATAAGCATGTTGCATTTGTAAAGAATATTAGCAGGGTGTGATGGGAAAATTCCCTCGATGGCAAGTTTGTTCCTTGTAAGCCACATTGCCCAGGCTAGGGCACCTAGGCAGCTCCAAAGCACGCGTTTACTGCCACCCGACGTCGACGCAACAATGGCCGCTAGGTCAGCGGCCGATTGCGGGTCCCAATTGGTGTTGGTGGCCGCTCGGAGTGCGCTCCAGGCAAAACGCGCTAGGGGGCAGCAGAAGAACACATGATTCGCATCCTCCATGGTATTACAAATGGCGCATAAGCCGGAAGACGGGCCGTTGCATTTTGCAACATTGGCCAATGTGGGAAGTCTATTGCGGAAAAGTTGCCAGAAGAACACCTTGACTTTAAGCGAAATACGGGCGTTCCACAAACCGGTCGGCATTGGGAATGCCGGTCCCTGAGCTTGGCACAGCCTGCGGTATAGGGATTTGACCGTGAACTTTCCGGACGGGGAGAGAGCCCAAGTGACCGTGTCCGCGGAAGTGGACAGCGTCACCGATTGTGTCAAGCCAAGCAGCTCCTCAAAGTGTGCTTGTTCAAGGTCCGTTAGCTCTCGACGGAAGTGGATCGCGGGGGGGGGGGGGTTCGAGGCTAGGGCCGTCGCTACCGTCATCTCCTGGTTGACCGCCAGGACGTACAAGTCCTGAAATTGGGCCCAAAGGGGCTGCGCTCCCAGCCTTAGGTCAAGCCAGAAGCGGGCCGAGCGCCCGTTCCCTACGATGAACTTGGCGCCAAGGGCGAAGGCCGGGCGCACTGCTTGGAGGTCGTTCCAGAAGGGAGAGCCCCGCGCCCTGCCTTCGAAAAAGTTCCCGTTGGGGAAATACTTATTGCGCAGTATGTCCACCCATAGACCGGTCGCCCCCCGCGACAACTTCCAGATCCATTTGCACATGAGTGCAATGTTGAGGATCCGTGTGTTTGTGATCCCTAGCCCCCCTAGGTCCTTGGGTCTGCACACCGCATCCTATCTGACCATATGGTACTTGCGTTTGGGTCCCACACCTTCCCAAAAGAAACGGGGCCATGGTGTGTCCATCTTGGCGTGCACCCCTTCAGCCAAGAGGAACAGCCCCATTGCGAACTGCGGCAGCGAGGACATGCTCGCGTTTGTGAGCACTAGTCGGGCTGCAGAAGAGAGGAACTTCCCCCTCCACGGACAGACCCGCCCACCCACCTTGGCCCAGAGTGGCGTCCAACAGGAGCCCAAGGTAAGTAAACGGAAGTTTGCCTAGTTTGCAATTGAGCTGGTCCGCGATACGCCTACTATCTGACGGCTCGAGTCCCATGGGCATCACTTAGCATTTGTGGAAGTTGATCTTTAGCCCCGACAAAAGTTCAAAGCTAATCAATAGGGCTTTGATCGTGGCCACGCTGTGCAGGTCCGGTTGGAACATCAAGAGCGTGTCGTCGGCGTATTGCAGGTGCGATATCCCCCCTGGGATGAGGTGCCCCAACACCCCTTTGATATGGCCTGCCTCCGTTGCTTTCCGCAGCAAGGTCGCAAGAGCATCTGCCACAAAGTTGAACAGGAGCGGTGACATGGGATCACCCTGTCGGAGGCCGCGCTTGTTCCGGAAGAAGTGCCCTACTTCTCCGTTCACCGAGACCGCAGTTTGGCCCCCCGAGACCAACTGCATGACTCTGTGCACCCACACCGGCGAGAAGCCTCTGCTCAACAGGATTTGTCTGAGGAAATCCCAGTTGACGCGGTCGTAAGCTTTTTCGAAGTCTAATTTAAGTAAAATCGCCGGTTCGCGCATGCGTCTAAGTTCGTGGAGGGTCTCTTGTAGCGCTAATGGTCCCTCCAAAATGTTCCTGCCGCGGATAAAGGGAGATTGGGAATGACTGATTGTGCGGTGTGCTATCGGAGTAAGCCGCGTGGCGCAGCCCTTGGCGCATATTTTGAAAGGCACATTAATGAGCGCTATTGGTCTGTACTGGCGGATATTATCCGCACCCGCCACTTTCGGTATTAGGGAGAGCACGCCGTAGTTTAACCTAGCGATGTCCACAAAACCGCGCATGAATCCATTGCACACCGCGAAGATGGGATCGCGCAACAATGGCCAGAAGTGTTTAAACATCGCCACCGGCCACCCATCGGGCCCCGGTGCCGTGTCTATTTTCATGCTTTGGAGAGCCTCGTCGATCTCCTTGGGGAGAAACGCGAGCCCCAGCTCTTCGTTCTCCGACTCCAAGACCTTTTGTGCTGGCAGCCAGGCTTCCTCACACAGCCTGGCGCGCTGAGGCTCGTCGGTCCCCATCAGGCTTATGTAAAAGTCGTAGATGTGTTTGCTAATCTCTGATTGCTGGAGAAGGATCCCCTGCTCCGTCTGCAGTCTCAGGATTAGGCATTTCCTGCGACGACCATTCGCGTACGCGTGGAAGTAGCCAGTGTTCGCATCGCCCTTGAGCGTCCACCTAAGTCCTCCTCGACGTCTCCAATATTCCTCCTCGGATCGGAGCAGCGCCTCGACTTGCCCTTCCAAGGCGTATCGATGCGCCCATTCTTGCTCCGAGAAAGGACGCGGGTCTGCTTGAGTATCGAGGGTTGCAATCTCATCGAGAAGTCTCGCCTCAAAACTTTCTCGTCTCGTCCCTGGTTCGCGCCCCATCCCTTAAGGCTTGCACGCAGTCGTCCCCCGACCGCTGTCCAAAACTCCATAGGGCCGCGCTGCTGGCCCGTGGCTTGAACACTTCTCAACCATCTTTCCCGAAAGATGTTGTCGAAATCAGGGACCTCGAACCACGCTGTTTCGAAAAAGAAACGTGGACTGCGACGAATCCTATCTTCCCCTAAAGATAAGATGAGTGGAACATGGTCCGAGCCGATCCTTGTTTCAGCAAGGAGCGAGCATAATGGGAACACCACTTCCCATTCCGGAGACATGAAAGCGCGATCCAAGACGGATCGCACCGGGGCTAGTTGCTTGTTGGTCCAAGTGTACCTTGCCCCCGTCCTTGCCACTTCTAAGTGATTTGACGCAATTGCGCTGTTGAACATGGTCACCGTTGACCAGTTGATGTTGTCGTTGTTTTTGTCCGCGCTCGATCGGATGAGGTTAAAATCGCCACCCACTAGGAGCGGGACTTGGGATGCGGCGACTGCCAGCACCTTGGCTTCGAGTTCTCCCAGAAACTCTGCCGAACGTGAGTGATCTGCTGGTCCATATACTTGCAGGATCACGAGCTCGCGTAGCGAATCTCTCACACGAATATTGGCTGCAATAAAGAAGGTGCCTACCTCCCAGGACAGCACCTCGTACATGCCACTGCAAAAGCCTACCAGCATGCCACCCGAATGCTCAATAGCCGGGCTATGTTGCCAAATGAAACGCTCCAAAGGGTCTATGGCTACGAAGTCTTGGTGACAAAAATCAGCTTTAATGGTTTCCTGGAGCCCAACTATATCTATCCCTTCTTTCCTGATGTAGTCTCTAAGTTGGGTGCGCCGCCCCGAGTGGCCGAAGCCACGGATGTTCCAAATGAGCATCCGCATCTAGATGACGCGGTTTCGCAGGCGGACACCCCTCGAGGTGATTGCCTTGGCCACGCGCCTCACCTTGCCGCAGCAAGGAGAGGGAGGAGCAGCAACCCCTGTTGCTGTCTCCCCTTCGGGCCGGAGTCTTAGTGACGGCGAGGGCTCCTCCTCGACAGCCAGACGCTCCGCGTGTTGAGCAGCCGCCGCTGCGAGTGCCGCCTGAGCCAACTCTTTAGCGCGCACCAGCGAGATTAGCTCGCTAACCCCGCCCTCCCCAATTGGTTCCACCCCACTCTCCACCAACACCTCACCTAGGTGCTCGTCCGAGAAAGAATCCAAAATCGAAAAGCGGGGCAATGGATTACCTGAGGTTTCCAGATTCTTCTGTGCTTGGAGGAGTTGGGCGCGTTGGAGCGAAGGCATGTTTCCTTTGGCGCCCTTGGCCCGCGCGCTGACCCGCACAGGGGCCACCTGCCCGTCCACGACGGCCTTGGAACGCTTGGCCTTCGGGACAGTCACCGTCTTGGCCGCCTCCTGCGCGATCGGGTCGGGGGTGGGCACGGCCAGCGCCATCACCGCCTGCCAGGGAGTCACCGGTGCGCCCTGGAGCTCCGCCACACGAACGGCCTTCGCGCTAACCTTGCGCACGGCCACCTTCTTGAGTTGTTTCACCGCCCCGAGCTTGTTGGAGCTGCGGCCCCCTTGGGATGGAGAGCGCGAGGCAAGCGGCAGCGACTCCATGGACACCGCAATGGGAGTGCGCGCCTCCCCCAGCGGTTCCTCCATCTGTCCCGCACCAGGCTCCGCCACCGCCCGCACCGGGGGGGGGGGACGTACCGAGCCCAGGTTTGAGCCATACTGGTTGGGAATGGAGAGGTCCAGCTCCATGGACCCCCCAGTCGGCGGCAGCTCCATCGAAGGCAACGGCGCCCGGTTCGTCGCCCCGCCCTTGTCAGTGATGCCCAGCTTCTCCCATGCCGCTGTATCGATGGAATCATCCTCCAGGCTTGCATCCGCCTCCTTGTCGCCGCCCAGGTTGCCGTCACGCCCCTCCCTACCCCTACCTTGGTCATTTGGAGAAGGAGGGTTTGGAGAAGGCAGGGCAGGTGCCGCGAGTTGCTCCGGGAGAAGTTTGGGGTCGATGGTGATGTTGAAGCCCTCGCCATTGAACCAGTTCTGGACCAGACCACGCAGCTTGCGGGGGTTGCGGCATGCGAAACGCATACATACAGGCCCCGGACGAATGAGGGACTCCTCATCCACCAGCAGGGGACGGCCAAGCATGGTGGTGGCCGCCATGAGCAGGTCGGAGCGTCGTTGCTTGGGAGGGATTCCCCCCAGTTTGACCCACACCTCCGGCATCGCCATTCCCTTGGGGGCGTCGAGGACCGCGTCGCGGATGTCCACCATGAGGTTGTTGAGGGAGAGGAACAGCTTGCCGCTCCTTGTTGCCATCCGGAGCATCACCGGGTCAGGGAAGACCACGGAGAACGCCCCTCCCTCCATAGCTGAGATCTGCCAGTCCCATTCGCCCTCGAAGAGGTGTGGCAGCTCCACTTGTAGAATCTCTTGGGTGAGCACGCCGGAAGGCATGGAGAGCACGGCCGCGTTGGCCCCCAGCTGGATCTGCGGCTCCTCCCTCGAATTATCCGGGTACTGGAGGCAAAAGAAACCCTCGCCGGAGATGGCGTGCCCCATGGTTTGGAGGAGCAGAGGCTTGCCGCGGGTCGGGCACTGCGCTGACGTGTGCCCCTCCTTGCACTACAAGAAATCTGTTAATTCATGACGAATTTCCGATGACGTTTCTAAAAATCATCATAGACCATGAAGGTTTAAGTAGATCTGTCATGGGATCCGTCATGAATCTGGGAGCGGCTGACTGGTCCTAAAATGCAGAGTTTTGTCTTTCATTTTTACAATGTTGAAACCGTCATGGATTTATTCACACTGACAGCTGTTGTGCGACCGACATGCGGTGTTGGTCTGTCCTGTGAAATTTTATAACAAAAAAATCGGTAGCGTGCGACCGACATGCGGTGTTGGTCTGTCCTGTGAAATTTATAACAAAAAAATCAGTAGCGAGGGGTGGCACTCGAACCCACGACCTCACGAGCAGGGAGACCAGTCATTGCCACTGCGCTACAGCAAAAGATGTGTGAAGCCCTTACACCTTGTATTTATTAATACTATAGACGTTCAGCCTTAAATGGCTAGTTTTTTTAGTTGGGCCTTGTGTCGCTAGTTAAAAGTGAGACTCCAGGTTCGAACACTTACCTCTAAATTGAGGTAATCACTTACCCGCGGTGCTCAACTGAAAAAAAAAACTTGCCCGTGATGCTAGCTAGGCTATGGTTTATCAAGTAAAAATTTACGAATTTTGTACACTTAGTACTACTTTCTCCTATACATACCAATTGTGTCTAACGCTTACCTCACATATATTTGCGCAGCCCTGTACGCGAACGGGTGGTTTTCTACTGGATTTCTTTTTTATTTTGTGCAAGTTCATGTTTAATTTCCCCTTTTTATTTTTAAATTTGTGTTCCCTATATATAAAAGTTTCAATAATTTTTTTGTACAATTATTGTGTATTCTAAATCTCTATTCTATTTTTGTTATTTTGTACCTTGAAGAGGTAAACATGAACTAATTTTCTTACACACTAATCTTTTAATGCACGTTGAACATTTTCTGGAAACACGTTGACCAATTTCTAAAAACACATCGATAATTGTGTAATAGTAATAAATTTTAGAAATGTACTAAAAATGTTAGAGATGTTTGTAAATATCTAAGAAGAATTTTACACAATAATATTTGAATGCACGTTGAACATTTTCTAAAAATATGTTGAACATTTTTTTAAAATACACTTTGCCAAAAAAAACTAATGCTTGACGAACATTTTGTAAACACGTTGGCAATCTTTTAATTTTGTAAAATGCAAACGTGATGCGGAGCATCCCTCCATCATCCCCGTGGAGTCTACTACAACTCATCAAGCACCTCGAGAAGGACCAATGACGAGAGTTCGCGCACGTGCCATCGAAACCGAGGTTAACTCTTTCCTCTTCGATCTTCATTGGAATTCACATGAGAATTGGGTTCAACCTCAAAGAGAAACATTGTGCATTTGTAGGTACCAACGAGATGACCGTAGGAAGCTAGCAGGGAGTCACAAGCAACCAAGAAGGGAGAAGGAAGAGCTCCAAGACACGAAGCAACAGAGGCTCTCTGGACACCCCAGGTGCCCGCACCATCCACCCCTGGGCGACCAGACCCCGCGGTGCCCCCGGACTTGTTCTTGGGTGTTTCTCTTGTGATTTCCCCTCTTGTTCTTCGTGTTCTTCGCGTTTTTTGTGGATCACCCTCCAATTCGTGAAAGATCTCCACTTAGGGTCTCCACCCTACATCGAAACGAAGTTCTGAAAATATGAAACTTGGCATGGTGCCCTCGTATGATACCTAGAGGCTCTGGTAAAAATTTGAGAAACTTTCACAATAGTGGTGGTATCCTCCACTTAGAAATTGGCCACTCTGAGGAAGAATCTATGTTACGATAAGGAAGAGGTCAGTTGTGAAGGTAAAGCGACCATTGCATCATATGTTGACCTTAAAATGTTTCATACACTTAATATACACAGTTGTATGATCCATGTCAACAGTTGACATTTTTCGGGGTTCGTTTGCCATATTTAAGTCATTTCATGCATTTTCGTGGCATTTAATGAATACAATTCAATTTGAATTGCAAGTGCATGAAAATTTTGGCCAATTTGGTTTGAAAAACCCTACTTGTTTTGCTGAGTCTATATTTGCGTCTTATCCAAGAAAATAAAAGGAGTTACACACATGAGGGTGACAGACTCGACCTTGAACATGGAGTTTATTGTTTTTTTAATTCTACAAAATGCAAACGAATTTTGAAAAAAAATGGAACTTGGCATGGTGCCCTCGCATGAATACTGTTGAATGCTCCCACAAAAAAATAGTGTTGAATGCATGCACGAAAGCATTTTTTATTATTCTCAAAAGAATTAGTACACTGTTGAAAAAATTGTACGCA
Source organism: Triticum dicoccoides (assembly GCF_002162155.2). Taxonomy (NCBI): domain Eukaryota; kingdom Viridiplantae; phylum Streptophyta; class Magnoliopsida; order Poales; family Poaceae; genus Triticum; species Triticum dicoccoides. Next base: position 872,039 of record NC_041382.1, read on the forward strand.
TGGCAATACTACCTGTAGAAAATATGCAAACAGCCTATAGAAAATTTAGATAGATTTAATTTATTTATTCTTCATAGGATGTTAAGTTATTTAAAGTTTACGGTTTGAAAAGGTGAAAATTAACATCAAACCAACTTTATCTGTATTTTCAAGTTTGAATTTGAAAAAGCTAAAAGATTTCACAAACACGTCAATAACATTTCTTTTGGAATAAAAGTCTATTTTTTAAAACCATTCTTCATATAGAAATTTGTTGTGCTACCGTGATTCGATACGAATTGTAAAAAACAGTCCACAAGTTCCCAACATGATAATTTATTATAGCATATAATATCTTACTTTTAATTTACATGATTTACTAGTATTGTGATGACACATAATAATCTAACGTGCAAAGCACAGACAAATTACTAGTAAAAAAAAGAAAAGGGGTTCAAAACCTGAGGTTCCCTAGACTTGACCCAGACATAGAGTTTGGTTATTTTGTTTTTAATTCTGAAAATGCAAACGAAGTCTAGAAAACATGAAATTTGGCCTCGTGCCCTCCTATGACACCCAAAGGTTGTGGTAAAGATTTGAGAAGGTTTTGCAAAAGCTATGACGTACGCTGCTTAGAAACCGGGCCATCTCCAAAGAAGAATCTATGTTTCGAGAGGGAACGAGCCATGTTTGAAGGTGAAAAGACATATGCTTCATCCACTAGCCTTGAATTAATTATTTTCAGAGAACTTAGTACATTTAGTACCTTCCACTCTCACGTAAAAACACACAAGCAGTATACACGAAAATTGCTAAATTTCTAGCAAGTGTTTCCTACCACCGCAAATCGTTGACGATGGCTAGGTCACCTGTGAGTTGAAAATATTTATTCATTAAGTAAAATCCATACATTAAATAATTATTCACTAAAAATATGACTAATATATGAAAATATTTACCAGTTATAATGGTATACTTTAAATCTAGAAAAAACATAATTGATTGATGTTCACTCAAAACAATATGTGTAAAAACTCAAAATATTTTTGAAAGTGTTCTTTGGTTATTCTAATGATTGGATAATATTGTTCAACCTATTTTGGATAGAGAACTAAATAACACTTTTTAATATACTATACGTATAATAAATGTTTATATTTAGTGCTTCTCAACTTCAACAAAAATATTTTGTGGTTCATTAGGTAAAGATTGAATTATCCCTAACTATCATGTGATCTTTTCATCTATTTTGAGGTTACGAGCTAACATAAATCATAAGTCCTACAATATTGTTTTTGTAAAATTTGTTTCAAAAAGATGTTGTGATCGGAAATATAGCTTTCATATCTGACCACATTTAGATATTTTATTATTATTATTATTCTTGATTGGTTGCCAATAGAATTTTGAATTATCCCCAACATAATTTAAGTTATGACAGGGGAGATGTTTCAACTATTTTAAGCTATGAGAAAGAACAACACATATGTTCCTAATTATTGGTTTGTGATTTTATGTTAACCTTATTTGATTTACATGCAGCTCAAATTAACTTAATCAATAAGGATACATAAATTCATTTAAACTATAATAAGTATTAAAGAAATTCAAAGTTTATTGAAACTCCAATGAAATGATAACAATATGTTAAACCAGTTTGAAAAATATTGAAACTTTTAAAAATAAAATATATGTAGTATGTAGATGTAGAAGGTGTGCTGGGGTCATATGGTAATTTTTTTGCAAATTGTTTTAGAACGGTGCCTTACTTAGTTATTTGCGGAATGGAAAAAAAATTCAAAATCTGGACTGCCTTGCTCACAGCTGGGCCGAGAGTCAACAAGAGCCCATTAGGTTCCTGGCTGAGTATGCATGTATCCTGCGTGAAGAAAACCGTGGCATCTGATTGGTTCACTCTACCCTCACGCGGATCGCCGGTCACAGTCGTCAGATCCTCTCCAATCCAACGGTGGTAGACTGGTTCCCATCTCCCGTGTTTCTTCTCCACCCACCAGACGTATCCGTCGATCCTTCTAGATCCTATCCTCGCAGCACCTTCCTTCCTCCTTCCCCTAATCCACATCTTCCTTCTCCCAGCATCTCCATTCCACTATCCTCTCACTGAAGGCAAGCACAACCCCCACGAGTCTACGACGCCCATGCCGCCATCGAATCCTTTGCGTGTACCGCGCTGGGCCGCCGAGGGGTCTGCATCGACCGGTCGACGGGGAGCAGCGCTGTGGCGGACGCACGGACGAACGGTGCTACGGCGTCCACTTCCCGAGCGTTGGCGGACGAGACCTATGGCGCCAGCGGGATGGCTTCCTGTTCAGCCGCGACCGGTGCCCGTGTCGCTACAAGGCGCTTGCCGCCTCGACGACTGCCTCGTCCATATAAGCAGCGACGCCCCCAAAGGCCGACCTGGCGCTGGTACCGTTGGTGTGGCCTGTGCCCGAGTCGCTGCAGGCCACGGACGGGAACGGCGACGGGCTCGCAGACTTGGATGGGTCTGGCGCGGCAGAATACCCGATGGGCGTGCTCGAGGCCGCCCGACAATGGGTACTGAGGCGCCGACGGGCTCGTGACCGCCCCTCCACGGCCACGCGTCCAAAGTGCAGGGCGGAGCGGACGCGAGCTAGATGGCGATGGGCACCGAGGCGGCGTCGTGCACGTGATCCCCTCCCAAGCGTGCTTGAGGAGCCAGAATCTAGGGGCACCATATGCGGTGAGATCCCCTCCTAGGCGTGTTCTTCCGTGGTGGAAAAATGATGGCTTTTTTTAGCAAATGGAAGACGATGGTGGTACTGGATCTAGTGGATCCTAGCCTAATAAGTTCAGCGTCATGATGTTGTACTCTACTTCCATTTTCTCAAAAAAAAAATCAACGAACATGACTTGGTTGTAACTTGCATTTATGTATTTTTTTAATGGGTTTCATTTTCCTTTTTATTATTGGTTGTAATTTATGTTTGTGTGATTTTTTTAATTTAATGGAGTGAGCAAAAATCTTTTAAAAAAGTACGTGCTTGAAATGTTAACACACACAAAATAATAGGTATTGGTCTAGACTATAATTGGTGGGCTAAAGTTGCATCTAATGGAAATCAGTGGGCCAAAATTCTAATTGGGCCACAACTTCAGCAGGCTGAGATTTTAACTGGGCTGATGATCACATGGGCCGAAGCCGAAAACAGAAAACAGTGGACCGAAATTGTCTATGGGCTGATTACTAAATGGGCCGCCATGTTGGATTCATGTTGGCTGCCATGTCGGATGATGATGTGGCATGCACGTTAACGTCGTTGTTAGCACGTCAGTTAAGTGCCATACATGACGGTCAAGAGCCGTCATGGATCCATGACGGTATTGGTAGCTCCGTCATGGAGCGCATGGTGGTCAAATTATGACGCGATATACATGACGGATTTCGAATCCGTCACGCATGGCCATCCATGATGGTTTTGTGCCCAGCCATGACGGTTTGGTTCCGTCATGTATTAACTGATTTCTTGTAGTGTTGGTGCACACCACGCATAGGGGCTTGAAGGTGCAGAGGTTCTAGAAATGGCCCGTGCGCCCGCATCGGAAGCATTCAGGTCCGTCAGCTTCCTCGATCGGGATTGGCTCCGCCTCCGTGCCCTTGGATGAGCCCGACACCTCAGATCTGGGCGGAAGAGGCAGCTTGGAGGCCACCGCCCCCGCAGGCTTGGTTTTCTTCTTCGCGTGGGAGTCGCCGCCCCGGTTGCCGCCCGTCGCTGGTTGCATCCCCTTGCGCTTGAGCTCGAGGCCGCGCTGCTTGTACTCCGCCTTCTTCTTTTTCTTCCTTTCCTGTTCCTTGAGCCACCACGCAGGCGGTGGCCCCCAACCCCCCTCATCGTCGGCGTGGCCACGGTTGCGGTCCCGCGGCGGCTCCATGGGAGGCTTTTCCCCCCGGCGATCTTGCTTGGAGCCCATCGCCACTACTTCTGCAAAGGTGCGCCGCAGTGGGGAAGGGAGTGGAGTGGGTGAGAGGAATCGGGCGAGACGACCGAAGCGCCGCACCTCCGCAGCGGTGGCTGGGAAACCTATCGAGGGATTTAGGGTTCCGCGGGGGATCCAGAGCCATTTATGTGCCCTCTCTGGGCTGGGCTGATTGGGCTGGATCACCCCCTGTGGGTCGGGCTGGGTCCTGGGGACAGGAACGCTTCCCTGTACCACCCGCGCGTCAGGGGACTGGGCCCCAGCCCGCGCCACCACCGCATATGGGCCGTCCACCACCCGCGTGGGCTGGCCCGTCTGGACCGCTTGCTGGTCCGCCCCAACCCTAGGGTTGACCACGCCCAGCGTCGTCCGCGCTGCCGCCGCCGCCATGGGGGACGCCGGCGCCGGACACGACTGGTCTGCCGCGAGCTGCAGGAGCAGCCCCGCGTCAGGTGTAGCAAGGATGCCGCGGCCCTCGCGACGCCACACCGAGCGGGTCGCTCTCTGCGCAGCCGCATTGACCCGCCGCGAGCCACGGCCCCCGGGCGCAAACGCACGACGGCGCCCGGCCTTGAGAGAGCCCCCGAGCTCCTCGCCCGCGACACGAAGTCGCCAATGGAGCAGGCCGCACGGCCACCTGCCCCCGACGCCACCGCGTCGCCTAACTCCGCCTCCTCGTCGCAGTCCGACTCGTCCTCCGCGAGCGCCCAAAAGCGGCTTCCCGACCACCCAGCGACACCCATGGGGGGCGCAGCCGCCCGCCTGGGGACTGGGGCGCGAGCCGCCGCCCAGCCAGCCTCCAGGTCCTCCGCCGGGCCTGAGCACCGCCGCCCTGCGCCGAGACACCGCCACCGTCGCCACCATCGCCAGAGACGCTCGCAACGCCTGTCCGTACAGGAGCCGTTGGGAGCGCCATACGGAGGGAGTACTTCTGGTGGCTTAGTAACCAGCTCGCTTGCGGGCGTCCGGATGCTGGGCGCCGCCACCTCCGCCGCCGAGAGGTCAGCCTTGCAGATCCTTCTCCTGTTGGACGCCCAGGCCTTGGCGGGCGTGAGTGTTGGCAGCAGCTTGCCATCCGTGGCCGCCTCTTCTACCGTCCGGTGAAACAAGTCCATCTTGGAGAGGTCCAAGCGTCGGAGCGAATACACGCGGTTGCGCCCATCATACACCCCCAGGTTCACCAACTGCCGGATGCCGCCGCTCATCTCCGGCTAGGATCGAGCAACCACCTCGTCGTCGTGGTCGATCTGCCTGGAACCTAGATTAGAGCGGCGGCGGCGGCTGTCAATCTCTAGCTGCATGATCGATCGATCGTAGTCACCACACGGGCCATGGTATGGGATGGGCCAGAGGACACGTCCATTTTTGTCTTTGTTATAAATAAATAATGTGGCTTGCTCGTGATGCTCAAATACGTTAAAATTAGGGCCCGTTTACATCCAACTCTACTGATATTTTATATATAGTTCTCAAAAAAATACTGATATTTTGTATGCATTCTTCATTCACGGCATCAATTCAGAAATAAGAAAAGCTAGCCGAATGTCTGTGTGTTGCTAGAGAACAAAAAAGTACTCCCTCCATCTCATAATGTAAGACTTTTTTGTCACTAGTATAGTGTTAAAAAACGTTTTACATTATGGGACAAAGGGAGTAGGAAACATTACTACGGAAAACTAAGGTCATTTTCTGCCACAAAACAAAGAAGAATGGGTGACTTTGGAGGAGATTATCAAAAACAACCACATCCAGCACAAGCCATCATGATTCACGCATTATCTGAGATATTAAAATAACGGAAATGCGAATAATCCAATGATGCAAGTACTATTAACATGCAAAGGATGTCAGTAAAAATGCAACCATCCTTTTTTCGCGTGGAAAATGCAATCGTCTTCTTTGATGAATCAGTGCCCACAAGTTAGCATGACCATGCAAATGTACAATGCTCAAAGTCAATTCTAAGGGAGTTGAGTAGGATACAACATAGTGCAAAACACAAATCGCAAGTACCAACGAACCCAAACTAATTATTGACCACATATATGATGTCGCTCTTAACATGATCAATGGTGGGCCGGTCTCGCTATTCCATGTTGGTTGATCAAATCCGGTCTCGCTATCTCATGTTTGTAGGGAACATACTGGTGTAAGCCATTATCTGGCCTCCTTTGGCCGGACAGAAGGTCGCGTTGTGGTGTGGTTGGGTTCAGGACCAGGAGACGTCCCTTATATTTGTAAGAACGACTTATGTCCCGATTGATGAAATAAAATCTCTCTTTCACCCAAAAAAAGAAGCACGTGAAAAACATTGTGAAAGAAAATCAAAATTAGTAATGACGTAACGATTAGATGTCAAGATCCAAATAGATATTAAGGTGACCATGCGGCAGGAGCCGGCATCAGCAACGAAGAGGAAGATGTGGGTCGTGCCAGAAAATCATTTGTTTATTTTTTTGCCAAAAAATCAATCTTGTTGATCTTCCTAACAAGAAATGGTTAAGTTTCATCGACCTATTGAAGAAAATCGCGAGGAACCTATCATAGTTAAAGATGAAACAATCAGTTATAATGTTGATCCAGTTGTGTCTACTGCTTACGTTGTTTTACAAATTCGTGAACGTTCTATTAAGTCATGAACCTTTTTAATAATCTTGAAGATCTTTTTGAAATCATGATTTTTTTTAAATTCATGAACAATTTTTTGAATTGTGAACATTTTTAAAATTACTGACATTTTTAACAAACTCCTGAACATTCTCTCAAATCATGAGCATTTACCGAGTTCACTAACATTTTTTTGAAACTGTGAACATTTTTAAATTCATTAATAATTTTCATTTTTTTAATATTTTCTAAATTTGTGGACATTTTATACAAATTCGTGAACATTCTCTTAAATCTTGCACATTTTTCGAGTTCGCGAACATTTTTTATAATCATGAACAATTTTTAAAATCATGAAACATTTTTTACATTCATTACCAAATTTTAAATCCATGAACATTTTTCACAAATTCGTGAACATTTCCGAATTCCTGGGCACTTTTTAAATTCATGAAAAAATTAATAATTCACAACTTTTTGAAA
>NC_041382.1:879312-880507 GCF_002162155.2 Triticum dicoccoides
GTAGGGCGCACATGGGAGTGAGGGGATCCGGGCGGTCGGTTTCGGGCGCACATGTCGCGAGTAGGAGGTTGATACGTCTCCGTCGTATCTATAATTTTTGGTTGTTTCATGCCAATATTCTACACGTTGCACATACTTTTTGCAACAATTTATATGATTTCCTTGGACTAATATATTGATCCAATGCCCAGTGTCAGTTCCTATTTGTTGCATGTTTTTGGTTTCGCAGAAAATCCATGTCAAAGGAAGTCATAATGCGATAAAATTTACGAAGATTTATTTTGGAATATATGTGATATTTTAGAAAAAAAAATCAATGCGAGATGATGCTCGAAGGACCCACGTGCTCAAGGGGCGCGCCCCCTACCCTGGGCGGCCCTAGTAGTCTCGTGCATGCTCCCTTGTAAGTCGGTTGGGGGTGTCCTTCTACCGAAAGGAAGCGATAGCCAGATAAAAATCCCCTCAAAATTTCAGCCCAATCTGGGCGGATTCTAGGTAGACCTCGGGTTGTTTGCCTGAAACCTGGCTGGGTCTATTGTGTGTGGGCTTGGGCCTCGGCTTGTTTTTTTGTACTCACGGATGGACAGATGCATCGAAGGATCGAGGAAAGAGACGACCAAGGCATATTCGCTAGCAGAGAGCTTTTTCTTCTTCTAATCAAATTAAATCATTTTCCCCCGAATTAAGGAGCTCGGAAGGAGCTAGCCTGTCCTAGTGCCCAACATGGTCAAAAGAAAATACTATCTAGTCTCCTGTTTCAATATGTGCACTGAATTTGCAAACCTACATACTTACCATAACACATTTATCATTTAGAGTATTCCCAAATTCTTTCAAGACTAACACATGTGGAATTTGCAGATGACATGAGCCTATTGTGGGGGCTCCCCAAATTGAACGAGATATTGCCGCAGGATGGCAAAGTGCAGACGGAGGTCCTACTGAGAAAGGACCACGAGTTCAGCTTCTCTGATGGGTAGGCGCTGCTGAGGAAGATCTACTTCGACGACAACGAGTGCACGAAACCGCCACCAGACGAGTTCCCCCAGCTGCCAAGCAGCAGACCCGGTCAGCGCTTCTCTGCGGTGTAGAGGTGGCTGACCACAGAGTTCGTCTTGGCGCTTGGAGTTCTGCTGATTTGAGCAAATGACTAGTAACTAACGAAAACCGATTTACTAAAAAAACTAAGGGATGC
>NC_041382.1:880672-899464 GCF_002162155.2 Triticum dicoccoides
TTACCCCAAATGATGCTCCACAAGTTCTTAGACATGCACCAAACCAGAGAGGCACTAGTTGATGGTGCATTGTACGTGGTAGTTTTATCTGTTTAAGGAGTAGCAGAGCTTCGTAACCTACCAAAAGGTATTACAGCTAAATTTGATAAGTGATGAATTATTTGTGTATTACACATCTTTTTCCTGCGTTCAATCATGATACAAATTTATACAAACAATATGAAACTAGCCATGTCATTAATTATATCCTGATAACATACATGGTAACTCTCAAGGTCAATACACTTGCTGCTTTCATCGTGGCCGCCGTCAGTCCAGCTGGTTCTTACTAGACAGCAAAAGTGAGAACACCTGAATTAACTACAGGGCAGACAAAAGCATACTTGGAACCATCTGATGTGGATCTTGAAGTAGACATGCCTGTTTTCTTTTGTCACATGGTTGCCCAAAACATGATGATGGTTTTAACCAGCTAACCGGATGACACTGGACAGTTTTGGAAGTTTTAACATGGTTGAGATCTACAGAATGGGGCTACTGGTTTATATGTGTTTTGAGATTTTGGTTTAGTTTAGTTGTACGCACATTCAATGAAACAGAGTGAAAACGAGAGTAATTGCTAGCTAGTTTGCTTGCTTTGGGGGTGCTCCAATCCCATCTGGTCCCAACATGCAGCTTAGTCTGTAGGTGCTTTTGCTGTTCTACAGAAAAATAAGGTTATTTTTTGGACACACAAAAAACAAAGGGCGACTTTGTAGGAGATTATCAGCATCAACCACATCCAACACAAGCCATTATGATTCAAGCATTGAATCCGTGATATTGAAATAACAGAAATGAGAATAATCCAATAACACAAGTTATTCCATCAATTATTCGATTAGCCCATTGCTCATTTTCGTGCGATTTTCGATCTCCTTGCTTTGGGGCATCAATTATTCGATTAGCCCATCAATTATATCATTTTGTTTTTGAAACTGTTTTGGGGCATTACTCCTTGGTATGTGACTCCTTCGTTGGTCCAATTAGTTTTGTTCTAGTGCTATGTGACTCAACCACATCCAACACAATCCATCATGATTCACACATTGAATCTGATATATTGAAATAACGGAAATGAGAATAATCAAATAACACAAGTACTGCCTCTGTAAAGAATATAAGAGTGTTTAGATCACTAAAGTAGTGATCTAAATGCTCTTATATCTTCAATATCTAAATAGCTAGCCCCCAACTAAATTATTTCTCTTAAGATGCAAGCATGCCACATCATCCCCAACATGCATGAGAAAAGGCTCACCCTCACTGTCATATGTCTCTCAACATGCAAGCATGTCACTTCATCATTAAACATGCATGAAAAAAGACTCATCTCAACATGCATGAAAAAAAGACTCATCTCAATATGCAAACATACATAACAATTTTCATTCTATTATGCTATTTATATTTAATAGACATTTCACAACTATATAGTAATAGAACATAATAAATTATACGTATTTTTAGTTTTAGCTTTTTATATTAGTATTACTTCAAATATTCATGGTTCATACAACAAATCACATTGAAATATGTTGCGAAATATTCCCGCAATAACGAGTGGGGTATCATCTAGTTTCTTTAAGGAGGGAGGCAAAGCATGGCAGTAATGCAATCATCTTTTGGAAGTGAAAGTTCCTTTTTTTCCCAGAAAATTAAGATCAATTTTTTTTGAACCAATCTGTGATTGGATGATTAGATTTTTGTAGCTACTATTGGATGATTAGTAGTACAATGGTATCTCCAGCCCACCAGAGTTCAAGTCATAAACTTGACACTGATGCTCGCATTTTTCTAGGATTATTTCAGGCCCTCCAGCGATGTGCATTCAGTGGGAGAAGATATTTCCGTCGGCTACGAAGATGTCTGTGACGACTTCGTCAATCTCAAGATGGTGTGTCTGCCCAGCCCCTCGGAGGTGCTCGTAGGGATAGGCATGAGTTTATGTGCTTATGCACGGGCGTATGGGTCTGTACAATGTTCAAAAAAATATCAATATTTTTTAAAGGATCAGATAAAGAATTTCTTTTGTTTTTTTAAATAGATCAAGATTAGTTTTTTGAGGTCGGTACAAAGGACCATATCAGTAGACTTGGGAGTAAACGAGCATGAGCAAAGGAAGACATCTTCCCCATCGCTGCTGGGTTGGGCTCATTGATCCATCCATGCACGCCAACGCTCCCTCGAACAGATAACTGGTCATCTTGGCCGACCGCGCGAACCGCATGCTACGCTTCGACGCCATCGGCTGCCTAGCCTCCACGGGTACAAGCACTCCCCGCTGGCCATCTCTGTCCCTCTGACGGACTTACAGCTGCATGATGGAGAAGACACCGACGACCTCTACATCATTGATAGCTTCCTCCATCCGGACAAGATGGAGGGGCGGCCGCAGTTTGAGGCCCTGGTGTGGAGGGGCCTCAGCCCGTCCGTCACATCTCACAGGTTCTGGCACCGCGACATCCTCCTGCTGTCACCGTGGATCAACCACAACAGGCACGCCATGGTCTATGGCCACGCCCTCATTGGCGGCGACACCATCTGCTTCTCCATCGTTGGCGCCGAGGACATCGGCACCTACTGCTTCCACATCGCGACTTGTGAGTAGAGCAAAGCTGGTGACTGGCTCATGCCATTTGATGGAAAGGCGAATTACGCCCCGGAGCTTGGACTCTGGTTCGGCGTCTCACACAACCTCCCATGCATTGTTGACATCTCCGGCGTTGTCAGAGGGGAGGAGCCGCCGCCAGAGAAGATGCGGATTTGGGCGCATGAGGACCTGCCAGAGGTGTGGCGACAAAGCGATTTGTTGAAGCCCAGGGTCATCAGCCTCAGTTGCGGCAGGTTCATCATCATGGACTTTTTGGATGCCATGGTATTCGACAAGGACTGCAACGAGATGGTTACGGGCAAGCAATTTGCCCTCTTCACCGGTATGGAGGTAGCGTACGACAATAAAGGCGAAAGTTACGATGCCAACAATAGCCGCAGACAAGCTTGTTGGACAACAAATGAGATTTCAGGACGAGTGATGGTAAGATATCGGAAAGCACCCGCAAGACTACAATAAAGAGTAGGATCAAAGAAAGGAACACCAATGGCAGAAAGTTTGAAACTAGTGTCGACAGGAGTATGGGAAGGATGACAGTCTAGCATACCATCACGGTTCAGAAGATCTAGGATGTATTAACATTGGGAAAGAAACAGACCACATGAATCACGAATCGCTGCAATGTCTAAAAAATGATGAAGAAAACCAAGATCTGTCATAGAACACATTTCGGCCATCGTATCCTATCAACCCGCACTCGACCCTGACCAGGCCCTCGATTGGCATCCATTAACTTAGGACATGGGATCGTGGCGCCAACCCTTGTTTTCGGCTACTATGCATCATAGATATCACAAGATTATTCAAAGGTACTAAGTTGACTTGGCACTAATGTCTGTGCTGCCTACCGTACAAAACAAGGAGCAACAAAAAAGAGCAATAAGAGTACACCGATAGCAAATTAAATCCCGGCATGGATGCATACAGACAGTCAAACATAACTGGAGCTCAGCAAGTCAAAATAACTTATTGAATCACGCATTTACAGCACCACATCGATACTCTGTTGCATGTTAAACATGTAACGTTTGGATTTGTGCTTAACCATACGCAGGCCACGCATCATCCCTTTGACTTTGCCGCCATTGTTGCAATTCTCGTTGCCGGAGCATTTGGTACCACTATTGTAGTTGCCATTGTCTTTGCCAGCACCTTTGCTGCGGCCGTTATCGTACACTACCTCCATAAGAGTGAAGAGGGCAAATTGCTTGCCCGTAACCATCTCGTTGCAATCCTTGTCGAATATCATGGCATCCAAGAAGTCTACAACGATGAACCTGCCCAAACCGAGGCTGATGACCTTGGACCTGCACAGTTTGCTCGGTTGCTACTCCTCTGGTAGGTCATCATCCACCCAGATCCGCAACTTCTCCCGCGGCGGCTCCTCTCCTCTGACGATGCCAGAGATATCGGCGGCGCAGGGGAGGCCTCTTGATTCGCCGAACCAGAGCCCGAGCTCCGGAACACACTCCGCCTTGCCCTGGAACGGCATAACCCAGTCGCCAACCTTACTCCACCCGCGAGTCGCAATGTGGAAGCAGTAGGTGCCGGCGTCGAGGGCGCCGGCAATGGAGAAGCAGATGGTGTCGTCGCCTACAAGAGCATGACCACAGACATAGGCGTGCTTCTGGTGGATGATCCACGGTGGTAGCGGAAGGATGTCGTAGTGCCAGGTACTGCTACAAAAGGAGCACGGGTGCTCCGCCCTCCACACCAAGGCCTGGCTTCGCCTCCGACTTGTCCGGATGGAGGATCCTATCGATGATGTACATGTCGCCGCCGTCTTGGCCGTCATGGAGGTGCAAGTCCAACGGAGGGACGGCGATGGATAGCGGTGAGTGTTTGTGCTCGTGGAGGCTTGGCAGGCTCTCGATCCAGCGGCGGCCCTCACCTGCGTCGAAGCGGAACATGCGGTTCGCGCGGTCGCCCAAGACGACCTTGTCCTCAGAGGCGGTGGGGAGGAAATGAACGCGGTGATGGGTTGCCAGGCTGCATGATACGTCCGGTGGCTTAATGACCAGCTCTCTTGCCGGCGTCCGGATGCTGGGCGCCGCCGCCTCAGCCGCCGAGAGGTCAGCCTTGCAGATCCTTCTCCTGTTGGACACCCAGGCCTTGGCGGGTGTGGGTGTTGACAGCAGCTTGCCATCCCGGATCCGGCGGAGGCTGCGGCGCAGCCCCGCCAGACGCAATGAGTATCATCTGCTGGAACTGTCGAGGTTTGGGGTCGGACTCGACAGTTGGCGAGCTTCGCTGGCTAGTGAAGCTTTACCGACCCTCCCTCCTCTTTCTTTCTGAAACGAAGATGAGGGAGTCTCGTGTGAGGAACTTTATGTGGTCCCTGGGTTTTTCTGGCTGCTACATAGTGAGTAGTGAGGGGCTCAGCGGTGGCCTGGCTTTGTTCTGGACATAAGCTGCTGAAGTGACAGTTAAGGCGGATAATAAGCATTGCATTGACACTCGTGTTAAGCTAAATGAAGGTGCGGTGTGGCGTGCTTCTTTTGTTTATGGGGAGCCCCGAAGAGAGGATAGACCTCAATTTTGGGACCTTCTGCGACGCCTGCAGCCTCTGTGGGAAGGGCCGTGGCTATGCTGTGGTGATTTCAACGAGGTTCTTGCTCAGGACGAACATTGTGGTCCGAGGGATCAGTCAAAGTCTCAGATTCAAGCTTTTAGAGAGTGTCTGTTGGACTGTGGTCTAATGGACTTGGGATACTCTGGGCGGAGGTTTACATGGTGCAACAAACAAGACCCGGATTGTCATGTCAAGTGTCGGCTGGACCGTGCTGTTGCAAATGGTGCTTTCACGAGTTTGTTTGATGACGTCGGGTGGAGAATCTTATTGCAACTTCTTCCGATCATTACCCAGTGCTGATTCCGTTGGACAACAACTCTCTTCAGAATCGGGTCTCTACTGTTCAGCAAGGTTTTAAATTTGAGGCTATGTGGTTGCGGGCCGATGACTACAAGGGAACCGTCAAACAAGCTTGGACGGACGTGCGGGCGGGCTGCCCATCCTTGGAATCAACCTGGTCTAATCTGAAACATGTCGCTAGATCTTTGCGATCCTGGAGCAAGGAGGCCTTTGGATGCATCAGGAGGAGAATCAGGAAGCTAGAACGACGCCTAGCTACCATTAGGTCTTCGCCCCCTCCCCTGCTCTACTGGCTGAGGAACGGTCGAATCAAGGAACAACTCTGCGAGCTATTTGAATGCGAGGAAATTATGGCATGCCAACTGTCCCGTATTGATTGGCTTCAAACTGGTGATCACAATACGGATTTCTTTCATGCTAGGGAGACTGCCCGAATGTGAACGGACAATATTCATTCGCTGATCCGTGTAGATGGTTCTTGCTGCAATTCTTAGGGGGAGATCAAGGGCTTGGTTCAAAGCTTCTATGATAAATAGTTTACTTCTGAGCCTTGCCAATCTGCGGACATGGTCATAGATGCTATTGCTCCAAAGATAACTCCGGAGATGAATGAGGATCTCTGCAAACCGTACTCTAATTAATGAGGAGATCAAAACTGCTTTGTTTCAGATGGGTCCCACGAAGGCACCGGGTCCTGACGGTTTTCCGACACTCTTCTATCAAACACATTGGAATATTCTTGGGGAGGATATATGTCAGGCTGTGCGGGGTTTTCTCGAAGGGCGGCCAATTCCTGAGGGCTTTTGTGACTCAGTTATTGTTTTAATCCCCAAGACCACGCGACCCAAGCACTTGAAGAACTTCCGTCCGATCATTCTTTGCAATGTGCTTTATTAATATTGCTTCCAAGGTTCTGGCAAATCGGTTGAAGGTGCTACTGCCGGTTGTGGTTTCAGAGTGTTAGAGTGCTTTTGTGCCGGGCAGATTGATCACTGACAACACCCTGATTGCTTATGAATGCTTCCATACGGTTAGAAGGCAGCGGGTGAAGCAGCCTTTCTTTGCGCTCAAGATCGACATGATGAAAGCTTATGATCGGGTGGAGTGGAGCTACCTACATGCTTGTTTGGCCAAGCTGGGTTTTGCTCTTGCGTGGATTGATAGTGTTATGAGATGTGTCACCAACGTCCATTATTCTATCAAAGTCAACGGTGAACTTACTGATCCGGTGGTTCCCTCTCGAGGCATCCGCCAAGGGGGCCCAATTACTCCCTACTTGTTTCTCTTGTGCACTGAAGGTTTGTCTAGTCTGCTATTCCAGAAGGAGTGTTGTGGCGAGCTACATGGAATCAAAACGGCCGGCAAGGCCCTCCTATGTCACACCTCCTATTCGCGGATGATAGCAACTTCTTTGCTAAGAGCGACCAACGTAGTGTGGACTCTTTGGATTCGGTCTTAACCTCGTACTGTGAGGGTTCTGGTCAGGCCATCAACAAGGAAAAATCTTCTACCTTCTTTGGACGGCACTACCCGGAGGATGTCAAGAATAGAGTTAAGAACCAGCTAGATATTTTCAATGAGACATTTCATGATTCTTATCTGGGCATGCCCACGGAGGTTGGTAACTCTCCCACTAGCACTTTTAAATTCTTGACTGATAGAGCCTGGCAGAACATTTTTGGGTGGTCTGATCGGTCGTTGTCAAGGGCTGGGAATGAGAATCTACTGAAATCAATCGCACAAGCCATTCCAACCTTTGTTTCGAGCTGCTTTCGACTTCCGGTTTCCACATGTGAAAAGTTTAGGCAGATTGTCTCCGATCGATGGTGGGGAAGAGAGGATGGGAAGAAGAAATGCATTGGCGATCGTGGTCGTCGTTGTCGACCCTGAAGTATCTCGGGGGTATGGGGTTTCGTGATATGGTGTTGTTCAATCAAGCACTGCTGGGTAAACAGGGATGGAGGCTTCTCACTGAACCGGGTTCGTTGTGTGCCCGAGTCCTGAAAGACAGATATTATCCGAACGAAACTTCTGGAATGCCTCTGTGCCTCGGTCTGCTTCGGCTACCTGGTGTGGTATCATTCATGGCCGGGACCTGCTGGAGAGAGGTGTTCAATGGGGCATTGGCAACAGGCGGGACACCAAAATCCTCTCTGACCACTGGATTCCGTCTTGGCCTCCGGGTGTGCTGCAGCCCCTTTCGCCTATTCCGGCCTCTGCTATTGTCCACTGCCTAATTCAGGAGGAGAGTGGCGGAGGATATTTTGCAAATCCTGATTAACAGAAACGGAGGGAATGATTTTGCTCGCTGGCCTTTTACAAAGTTTGGTGTTTACACTGTCAAATCTGCTTACAATATGGCGAGAACCAGCAGCTGTTCTGCCCCCATGCTCGCGCGGTGTGGGATGCGCTCAAGGATTCTTTCTGCATCTGGCTGCGTCGGTCGTCCTTCTCCTCTCCCAGGAAGTGGCTTTTCGAATTATTGTCAAGTTGTTCTGAGCAGGAAGCGACGACTGTCACTGTCGCTATATGGCATATATGGGAGGCCAGGAACGAACCG
Organism: Triticum dicoccoides; assembly: GCF_002162155.2. Classification (NCBI taxonomy): domain Eukaryota; kingdom Viridiplantae; phylum Streptophyta; class Magnoliopsida; order Poales; family Poaceae; genus Triticum; species Triticum dicoccoides. The sequence goes on from NC_041382.1 coordinate 888,758, forward strand.
GTGCCACCCGCGCCAAGGCCTATATTGACTTGATATTCCAACACCTCTACAAGCATGTTCCTGTGTCCAGGTGTGAGACCTCGTCTTCGGATCGCCTATGGTCTCTACCACCGCAGGGAATAGTGGTGGCCTTCTCTGATGTTGCTGTGTCTGAGGAGAGGCATAAATCTGGCATAGGGGTGGTGGTGCTCAACCACGAGGGCTCTTGTGTAGCTGCCTGTTCTGAACCCATGAGGGGTGCTCTTTCTCCTGAACTGGCTGAAGCTTTAGCACTCCGGCTGGCCGTCCATCTAGCTCAGGAGGTGGGATTTGATGATATAATCTTCAACACGGATTGCCTCTCTGTGGTGCAACGCTTGGTATCTCCTGCCAGGGATCGTTCGGTGGTGGGATCCATTCTCGCAGATGTCCAAGACTTGGCTAATGACCTTTCTTCTGTGGCTTTCCAGCATGTCCGTCAGCAGTACAACGTTTCAGCTCATGTCTTAGCTAGATCATGTTTAAACTCGTCTAGTCTTTGTATTTTTCATTCTGCTCCAGATTGCATCCGGGAGACTTTTTGTAAATTTGTTGCTTAATCAATAAAGTCTGACATTCTCTAAAAAAATGGATGTCCCGGTGGCGATCCCACCGGTGTTGGTTGACTCCCAGAGCGCGTTACAGAGATGGATGATTGAGTGGCTGGTGGAATCCTCAGCAGATCAGCGACATGTGATGACCCAGAGCCTGTACGGCTTGTGGCTCGCGAGGAATGATGCACGGGATCGAAAGAGAATAGCTAATCCTCTAGTTGTCGCAAAAACAGTGATCTCATATATGCTGGAATGGCAAGCAGTGCAGGTGATTTGGGAATTGGGACAAGCCCACTGTGCCTCCCACTCCGACGGAGCGATGGCAATCACCGCCGGACGGGTGGCACAAAGCGAACTCGGATGGGGCTACGCTCAAGTCAGGGGAAAAGTGTGGTGGAGTCGTGGTAATTCGTGATCACCACGGCGCCTTCCGCGCTGCTGCATGCCACTGCTTTGCTTTGACGTCGGATCCGGAGCTTGCGGAGATTCTTGCATGCAGACGAGCGGTGCAACTTGCCGTGGAGCTGAATGTGGACAGCAAGAATGTGGTGAAATATGCTAAATGATCCGAGTAAGAACCTTGCTGTAGCTGGGCCATTTCAACTATATGCATGTATGCAGGCTCTCCACTCTAGTGGTAAAAATGTCAGCTCCTTTGAACCATACTGTAAATTGCCCATCCTTTTTTAGCTAGAGAAAAAAAAAGGCTCAAGCAAAAGCTGTTGTTGGTATCATCTGCACCCAACACGTACGTGCATGCTAATTATATTAAGCTCCGTCCCTGAGTGCGTATTGCCCGGGCTTGTCGAAATGCATGCACTAAATTTGGCAATCTACCTACTAATGGCTCATGGCCTCAAACATCACAATAACATCACCCAACTCTCTCTCTCTCTCTCTCTCTCTCTCTCTCTATATATATATATATATATATATATATATATATATATATATATATATATATATATATGAGGAGAGAAGATAATGCATCTCGATCAAGCCATCATCTAGCTAGCTAGAAGAGTAGAAATCGACAACAAGATTGATCGATGGCCAGTGTTGTCGGGTCGTTCCTCGCCGTCACCCTCATGGTGGTGGTGGTGGCCACATCATCCATGCCGGTGGTGAAGGGGGATGACAAGTCTGCTTGCGTCGACGACTACTCCAAGCTGTGCGGCAAGGACCCAGCGTGCACCACCATGGTCGAGACCGCCTGCCGCGACAATGGCGAGAGCGTCGAGTCCATCAAGGGCATGTTCAGCGCGCTCTCCATTGTCGGTGGAGACAACTATGATTTCGCTTCTATGGCATGGCCATGGGGGCACGCGGCCCTCTGCGCGGCCGTCAACGAGCATGGGGGCTGCCCCGGCAACAAGACGGTCAGGCAGTTTGCCGGCGAGCACTGCATGAAGGACCTCGACGCGGCATGCAAGGATCCCACCTGCGCCGACGGTGCTCACATCGAATGCTACGGTACAGCTTCGAGATTTTGCTACATCAAGGCCACCACCGCCGACCAGGACGCCATATATGCCAACATGGATTGCTTCGTGAGCTGTTGCGACAAGAAGAAGACGAGTGAAGAGTGCCGCAAAGTATGCATCCTCAACAAGTGAAGTATGCATTCCTTCATTTCAGAGTGCTTCATTCATTCATTCATTCATGTGTTTTTTCACATGCGTGTATTAATCTCATTTTGTTGTTGCCTTTTTTTTTTCTTTTCTTTAACATTCGTTTTGTTCTTGCTGTTCTTGGAGAATCAATAAAGAAAGAGTGGTAAATAATTTTTGGATGATCTCCAATAATTTTTGGATGTGTTTGCATGTTGGCAGAGCTTCTTAGTGCATGCGCGAGTGGCGCAAAATCAGGGCACGCCTGTTTCTCTTGCTGCATGCGGGCTATTTAGGGAGGTTACAATCATGGTTTCTTTGGGTCAGAAGAACATAATAGAAAGGGAAACGTTTGGTTCACCAAAGACAACAAATCCGAACAAATCCACCAAAGACAGATTCGAACAAATCCACCAAAGACAGATCCGCTGAAGACACACATCCACATGCCCACCGATGATGCGAGACGCATCAACAGAACGGGGACTAGGCAGGAAGACATTTATTCCATCTTCAAGGAGCCGCCGCCGTCTCACCTTCCTGAGCAGGACACAAACCCTCACAAAACTCAAAAAGATCTAAAAGCGGAGCCCTCCCACGGGCAAGGGCCGGGATCCACTCCGTCCCCATGCCCCTAAGGCCACCGGAGACGGGGTGGACCGACACGGTGCCGGCGGGAGGCAAAGGAACCCTAGTTTTTTTTTCTGCTGAAAGAGATTTACGAGGCCCTCGCGAGTTGATCCACGCTATCTGTTGTTGTACTTGTGTTTGTGCTTGTGAAATGAATTGAGGGAGCGGATAAAGTTAGCTCCAATATTGCCAAGGTTCAGAGACGCCATGATGGGCAATAGAATTTTTTTTCCCGATAAATCACTACCAGGAAATGATTAATTATATGCCAAGTGCATACCTTCGAGCACTCGGCGAAGGACCGCCTAAATCGAGTGCACATAAAAAGAATAGACCATGTTTGTAGATAAAGCATAAAAATATGCATGTGAATTTGATATAATTTTGGAAGTACATTCTATGATGTATTTAAGGATAACTAATTTGGTATTGTGTTTGTTTGATAGTTTTCATATAAACTTGAATAAATTTTGTACCGTTTGACTCTAGACAAACTTTCTCTCGAGACAAAACAGTGGAAGTAATACTACAACAGGAACACTGAAACAAAGTGAATATAGGCACACGATGACAAACGGGCTAAACCAATACGCCTAAGCAAAACTTTTGGTGAAAGCGATGATAATCTTGTAGTGTGGTGGCAGAGAACTTTCGCGACAATAATGGTAACACAGAAAGGAAACAACACAAACAGCATGGAGAGACAATATGACAAAACAAATCACGATGCTAAATACACCCTAAGAAATGTTCATCAGAGCATAACTCAGCTGAATAACAAAGTAGCACCGGAGAATCAATAGACAAGCATACAGACAAACTATCTTAAGTGCTGCAAATTGAAATACACCGAGCAACATAGTCATGGTACACATAATAAATGGATGAAGATATATGATCAAAGAAAAAGAGCACAAACGATAAACTACTGAAAAAACTACAATGGAGTAAAAATAACCAGTGGTGCTCGAAGACGACAGATGGTTTGGTAGACCAGTTCACTCTTCTGCAAAAGAGCTGCGTCTAGTTGGAGGGACTTGGGATTAAATCGAGAAGATAAATTATCTTCATTCTATTGTCCTTCAATATGATGTTGATCAGACATCAGTTGAATTCAATTGGGGTAGATCCTTATCGGTGATCTCCAAACCTTCAACAAACTTGATTCGTGAACCACAATTACTCTTGCTTGCTGAAGACTTTGGCTTGGTGAAGACAATTATTCTTCGACACTTAAGCCGACACCACTCCGTTTAGAGAGTATGCAGCTCTCAAGAATAGTGGTACGTCCTCAATCTCTCTCCCCTCTGCATGGTGTGCTCTTTCTTCAGGAATTCACACCCAATCCTCATGAAAATTGAGCTCATCTTTATCGCCTTCTCTATTCCCCGCAACGTTTCCACCATAGATCCATGAGCGGGGTGAGCTCATTCATGTTTCTTTTGCTTTTTCTCTCATGCCATCTGCAGTATGCCATGGATCCCACGAGGTTGAGCTCAAGAACATGTGGGACACACATGCCCTCGACTCATGGGGAAAGACAATTGTTATCCTTCCTTACCGTTTCATCTTGGAGCTTTGAGCAAGGGGCACGACGACCGGGTTGCAATCTCGCCCACCCTCTGGGTCACCGTGGTACGCGACAGCGGTGACCGGTGTCTGCTCGTGCAGCGATACTGGAACCGGCCGACTGGGAAGTAGCAACCAGAGTTCCCTGTGGACCCGCCCTAGCCACGGAACGCATTTTTTGTTGGAACCAGCCTTTATTTTTGCTGAAACTGGATTTCTTTGTTGCTAAAATCGGCACTGGTGCTTTTTGTTGTGAGGTTGTTTTGCTGGAACCAGCGTTATATTTTGCTGGAACTGGATAACTCAAGTGCTATGTTGAGATTTTTGTTGGAACCACCATTAAGTTTCATTAGAACTCGCAAATCCTTCTGCTTCAATCGAGTACTGTTGTTGTTCTAGATTTTTTCTGGAACAGCATCAAGTTTTGCTTGATCCCATAAATCTTTTTGTTCCAACCGAGTACTACAGGTCTTTGTTGCTTTAGATATTTTTTGCAGGACATGCCGGTGCATGTCGGTGACGGTGACGAGCCGGAGACGATGACGCCGGGATGCTGCAACCATGGTGACCGCTAGCACCCGTCAAATGTTCGGTTTGCAACCATGGCGAGCGGAGGCAGTCGGGGCGAGCATAGTGGCACGAGCGGCTGACAAACACGGGTATCGGGCGCGGTGGCACGGGTGACTGGCAAGCACAGGAAGCCGAGGGCAAGTCCGGGCGGTCGGTGAGCACACGCGGATTCTGGCTGGCGCTAAATTTTCTTTTGTGCACTTGACCTTTCGAAGACGAAGAGAAATGTTGTAGTGTACAGTTACAAAAAGTTGTATCGTACTCTTGGCAACCAACCGGGCCAAATTTGTGTCGGCCGGCGCCTAGCATTGGCCAAATTTTAGAGATACATGAGCTGTTGGACAGGAGCACCTATATGACGCATTCTGCATCAGGTTGCGAGCCTCCCGCACAGGGGAGCGCCTATCTGGGCCGGCCCACAAGCGTACAGGATTGTCGCCTGTAGCGAGCGATCGAACTAAAAGAAAGCTTGTAGCAAGGCAGTGGGCACTATACACTAGTAGAAAACAGGGCTATGGTCCAGGCCGGCTCAACCCATTAGTCCCGGTTCAGTCTAGAATCGGGACCAATGTGGGCATTGGTCCCGGTTCATGAGCCCAGGGGGCCGGCCGGGCCACGTGGGCCATTGGTCCCGGTTCGTCTGGACCTTTTGGTCCCGGTTGGTGGGACGAACCGGGACCAATGGGCCTCGCTCCTGGCCCACCACCATTGGTCCCGGTTGGTGGCTTGAACCGGGACCAAAGGCTCCTCTTTAGTCCCGGCTCATGTCACCAACCGGGACCAATGAGGTGCCTATATATACCCCCCGCTCGCGAGCAAAGCACCCCAGTGCTCTGTTTTTCTGGCCGAGGGGGAGAGGGCTTTGTGGTGCTCTAGCTCACCTCCTATGCACATGAGGTGTTCGATGGAATGCCCGAGCCACACTACTTAAGCTTTCTCCTCTCGAAGCTCGAGCTCCAAGCTCCATTTTCCTCGAGATTTGTCTAGATTTAGCGGTCCATCACGCCCCGTCCCCGTCTTCACCGCCGTCGATCAGCCGCGCCGATCTCATCACCGACACCACCGTGGTGAGCCTCTTGTTCTTATCTTCTGTCTGAAAGGAAAAATATTCTTACTTGTATGTTTAGATAGATACTTGTATCATTTTCTTACATTTTTATTGCATCTTATATAGTGCGATGGTTTTGGTATCCGCCCCCGTCGGCCCTCGTCCTGTCTATGATTCGGATTTGGTATGTATATTATCTTTATAACTATTGGTTCATTTATTGTTTATGAAAATTATGCCGACCAAACGTGACATAGATTTTATTTATCTAGGATGTATGTGAATCGGAAATGCCAACCGACCTTGTCGAGAGGTTAAATTTAGTTGAAGAAGAAAACAATTTGTTGAAGGAAAAAATAAAAAAAATTAAGGAGGAGAAGATGATATTGGAGTTGCATGTTGCGGATGTCGTCGATGATCACAAGATCAAGATGGATGCAATGCGCTTGAAGATTAGAAAGATTAGAAAATATGCCATTCATACCGAGGCTTGGTATCATTATGCCGTTGGATCAATTGTTACCTTGGTTGCGATTATGATCGCATTTGTTTTCGCATTGAAATGTTTTACATAGTTTCAATGTATGGTTTAATTAATTAGATGCTCTGGAGAGCTATATGTTATTAGATGAGAACTATGTATGCACTTTGGTTTTAATGTGATGATGAACTTCTATTAATTTGGACACTTAATTATATATAATACACGCAGATGAACCGGCAATGGATGTACGGTGACAGACACACCCGCGAGTACAATAAGGGCGTGCATGAGTTTCTCGATGCGGCTGAGGCAAACAAGCAGAATGGTTTTATGTGTTGTCCATGCACTGAATGTGGGAATACGAGGTCTTACTCTAACCGGAAAATCCTCCACTCCCACCTGCTTTACAAGGGTTTCATGCCACACTATAATGTTTGGACGAGGCACGGAGAAATAGGGGTTATGATGGAAGACGGCGAAGAAGAAGAGTACGATGACAACTATGTGCCCCCTGAATACGGTGATGCTGCAACGGGGGGAGCTGGTGAAGATCAAGAGGAACCAGACAATGTGCCCAATGATGCTGCCACGGGTGAAGCTGCTGAAGATCAAGAGGAACCAGACGATGTGCCCGATGATGATGATCTCCGCCGGGTCATTGTCGATGCAAGGACGCAATGCATTAGTCAAAAGGAGAAGCTGAAGTTCGATCGCATGTTAGAGGATCACAAAAAAGGGTTATATCCGAATTGCGAAGATGGCAACACAAAGCTCGGTACCGTACTGGAATTGCTGCAGTGGAAGGCAGAGAATGCTGTGGCTGACAAAGGATTTGAGAAGCTACTGAAAATATTGAAGAAGAAGCTTCCAAAGGATAACGAATTGCCCGACAGTACATACGCAGCAAAGAAGGTCGTATGCCCTCTAGGATTGGAGGTGGAGAAGATACATGCATGCCCTAATGACTGCATCCTCTACCGCGGTACATACAAGGATCTGAACGCATGCCCGGTATGTGGTGCGTTGCGGTATAAGATCAGACGAGATGACCCCGGTGATGTTGACGGCGAGCCCCTCAGGAAGAGGGTTCCTGCGAAGGTGATGTGGTATGCTCCTATAATACCATGGTTGAAACGTCTGTTCAGAAACGAAGAGCATGCCAAGTTGATGCGATGGCACAGTGAGAACCGAAAGAAAGATGGGAAGTTGAGAGCACCCGCTGACCGGTCGCAGTGGAGAAAAATCAAGAGAAAGTACTGGGATGAGTTTGCAAAGGACCCAAGGAATGTATGGTTTGCTTTAAGCGCGGATGGCATTAATCCTTTCGGGGAGCAGAGCAGCAATCACAGCACCTGGCCCGTGACTCTATGTATGTATAACCTTCCTGCTTGGATGTGCATGAAGCGGAAGTGCATTATGATGCCAGTTCTCATCCAAGGCCCTAAGCAACCCGGCAACGAAATTGATGTGTACCTAAGGCCATTAGTTGAAGAACTTTTACAGCTGTGGAATGGAAACGGTGTACGTACGTGGGATGAGCACAGACAGGAGGAATTTAACCTTAAGGCGTTGCTGTTCGTGACCATCAACGATTGGCCCGCTCTCAGTAACCTTTCAGGACAGACAAACAAAGGATACCACACATGCACGCACTGTTTAAATGACACTGAAAGTATATACCTGGACAAATGCAGGAAGAATGTGTACCTGGGCCATCATCGATTTCTTCCGACCAACCATCAATGTCGAACGAAAGGCAAGCATTTCAAAGGCGAGGCAGATCACCGGAAGAAGCCCGCCATGCGCATCGGTGGTCACGTGCTTGCTATGGTCAATGATTTACACTACGTAATCTTTGGAAAGGGTCCCGGTGGACTAGCTGTTCCGAATGACGCTGAGGGACACGCACCCATGTGGAAGAAGAAATCTATATTTTGGGACCTACCCTACTGGAAAGACCTAGAGGTCCGCTCCTCAATCGACGTGATGCACGTGACGAAGAACCTTTGCGTGAACCTGCTAGGCTTCTTGGGCGTGTATGGGAAGACAAAAGATACACCTGAGGCACGGGAGGACCTGCAACGTTTGCACGAAAAAGACGACATGCCTCCGAAGCAGTATAAAGGTCCTGCCAGCTATGCTCTTACGAAAGAAGAGAAAGAAATCTTCTTTGAATGCCTGCTCAGTATGAAGGTCACGACTGGCTTCTCGTCGAATATAAAGGGAATAATAAATATGCCAGAGAAAAAGTTTCAGAACATAAAGTCTCATGACTGCCACGTGATTATGACGCAACTGCTTCCGGTTGCATTGAGGGGGCTTCTACCGGAAAACGTCCGATTAGCCATTGTGAAGCTATGTGCATTCCTCAATGCAATCTCTCAGAAGACGATCGATCCAGAAATCGTACCAAGGCTAAGGAGTGATGTGGCACAATGTCTTGTCAGTTTCGAGCTGGTGTTCCCACCATCCTTCTTCAATATCATGACGCACGTCCTAGTTCATCTAGTCGACGAGATTGTCATCCTGGGGCCCGTATTTCTACACAATATGTTCCCCTTTGAGAGGTTCATGGGAGTCCTAAAGAAATATGTCTGTAACTGCGCTAGGCCAAAAGGAAGCATCTCCATGGGCCATCAAACAGAGGATGTTATCGGGTTTTGTGTTGACTTCATTCCTGGCCTTAACAAGATAGGTCTCCTTAAATCGCGGTATGAGGGGAGACTGACTGGAAAAGGCACTATTGGAAGAGACTCAATAATATGCAGGGACGGATATTCTTGGTCTCAATCACACTACACAGTTCTATAGAACTCTACCTTGGTGACCCCGTATGTCGATGAACATAAGAACAGTCTGCGCTCCAAACACCCGGAGCAATGCGACGACTGGATTACATGTGAACACATCAGGACTTTCAACAGTTGGTTGGAAGCACGTCTCAGAGGTGACAACACTGTTTGTGATGAGTTGTACTTGTTGTCCAGGGGACCATCTTTGACTGTATTGACTTACAAAGGATACGAGATAAATGGGAATACATTTTACACGATCGCCCAAGATCAAAAGAGCACCAACCAAAACAGCGGTGTCCGCTTTGATGCAGCAACCAAGAGCGGAAAGGACACATATTATGGTTACATAGTGGACATATGGGAACTTGACTGTGGACCTGATTTTAAGGTCCCTTTGTTTAAGTGCAAATGGGTCAATCTGTTAGGCGGCGGGGTACAGCAGGTAGACCCACAGTATAGAATGACAACAGTGGATCTGAAAAATCTTGGGTACACTGACGAACCGTTCGTCCTAGCCAATGATGTGGCACAGGTTATCTATGTGAATGACATGTCTACCAAACCAAGAAAAAGAAAAGATAAGGAAGCGAATACATCATACGATGAGCCAAAGCGCCACATAGTTCTTTCAGGAAAAAGGGACATCTTGGGAGTGGACGGCAAGATAGACATGTCTGAAGATTATGAAAAGTTTCATGAAATTCCTCCCTTCAATGTCAAGGCTGACCCAAGCATCCTGATAAACAATGAAGATTATCCATGGTTACGGCGCAATAAGCAAATGACACAAGCGAAGAAAAAGTGAAGACTTTCTCCCGCAACTATTATGATGATACCATGCCAACTTTGTAACAGATGATCTTTCGTCCGAAACTCTGATACTTCGAAAGAGATTGTTCGTTTTGTACACGAAGTGCATCCAGTTTTTTCCGTAACCATCTCAACTTTGTTGCACATGCTATGTGGGTGAAATGATGATACCATGCCAACTTTCAACCTTTTCGGAGTTCATTTGAAATGCTTTTCAATTTCAGGGTCTTATAGCTCAAAAAAAATCAATAAATGCATGAAAAATAACAAATGAAGTCAGAAAGGGTTGAAAATTGATGATGTGTCTTTAAATGGTGCATTTTGAACACAGAAAAAATATGGAGTTCAAATAAGTTCAAGAAAATGAAATCCCTTTGTAACAGATGATCTTTCGTCCGAAACCCTGATACTTCGAAAGAGATTGTCCGTTTTGTACACGAAGTGCATCCAATTTTTGCCGTAACCATCTCAACTTGTTGCACATGCTATGTGGGTGAAATGATGATACCATGCCAACTTTCAACCTTTTCGGAGTTCATTTGAAATGCTTTTCAATTTCAGGGTCTTATAGCTCAAAAAAACCAATAAATGCATGAAAAATAACAAATGAAGTCAGAAA
>NC_041382.1:899722-901081 GCF_002162155.2 Triticum dicoccoides
TTCGGAGTTCATTTAAAATGCTTTTTAATTTCAGGGTCTTATAGCTCAAAAAAATCAATAAATGCATGAAAAATAACAAATGAAGTCAGAAAGGGTTGAAAATTGATGATGTGTCTTTGAATGGTGCATTTTGAACACAGAAAAAATATGGAGTTCAAATAAGTTCAAGAAAATGAAATCCCTTTGTAACAGATGATCTTTCGTCCGAAACCCTGATACTTCGAAAGAGATTGTCCGTTTTGTACACGAAGTGCATCCAGTTTTTGCCGTAACCATCTCAACTTTGTTGCACATGCTATGTGGGTGAAATGATGATACCATGCCAACTTTCAACCTTTTCGGAGTTCATTTGAAATGCTTTTCAATTTCAGGGTCTTATAGCTCAAAAAAGCAAAAGGGATCAATTAAAAAGTTTTTATAAACCTGTAGTATTTTTGAAACTGAACTTATATAAAATTTATGCAACTTAAATTCAGAAAGTATTTTTTGTTCAACACATTAATAGCAAAAAGAATTTAATAGCAAAAAAATAACAAAATTTGTTTTTGATTAAAACAGATATTAAAAATAACCTAAAATTACCAAATAGAGTATAATGATAAAACACTATAATATTAAGTAGCAGGAAAAAGAATCACTCAAGAATCTAACTTCATAGTAAAGTTATTCATAAACTAGTGATTCACATACATTTTAAAACTATAAGTATTTAGTACAAATAAAAAAATAAAAAGCAAAAAATAAAACAAAAGAAGAAAACAAAAAAAAATTAAATTATAACTAAAATAAAACTATAAGTATCACTAAAAAACTGTAAGTAATTAAACTAAAATAAAACTATAATATTCTTCAAATTTTTAAAAATTCAAATTTAAACTATTTAAAATTTAAAACTAATGGCACTAACAGAAAGTTTATAATTTTTGTGACCTAAAAGCAAAAAGAAATCACTAAAAAACTGTAAGTATTTAGTTTTAAGTAGAAATGAAAAAATAAAAAACAAAAAAATGTAGAAATAAAAAAGAAAAAACCAAAAAAATGCCACCTACTGGGCCTCCACGGCCTGAATACGACTAGAAACCCTACATGGGCTAGGATTTAGGCCCGCAGAAGGCCCAATAGGCCCACAGGCAAAGCAGTGTCAAATTAGGCCCATAGGCCTGCAGTTCAGAGGAGTTCGAGAGGGAGGAGGCAGCAGAGCTTATAAACTGGTGCTGGGCGCAGTCAACTAGCGAGGTGGGACTAAACTTTTGGGTGCGGGGCAGCACAAGGGCATTGGTCCCGGTTGGTGGCACCAACCGGGACTAAAGGGGGCATTGGTCACGGTTCGTGGCACCAACCGTGACCATTGCCCTCCTT
>NC_041382.1:901463-908504 GCF_002162155.2 Triticum dicoccoides
CGTCGCCATCGCCCCCGACGTCGGCCGCCCGCATCTCCTCCCCGATCCCTCCGGGAGAGGTAGCTACCGCCCCATCCTCCCCCCTTCCTTCCTTCCCTGCTCCTTAATTTGCAAAATTTGATATGATGTAGATGTATGTATGTATATGTATGTATGAGTTGGGGAGAAAGTTTATAATTTTTGTTCATATATACTGTAGATGTATGTATGATGAATTTTGATATTTTTTTGTTCATATATAATGTAGATGTATATGTATGTATGGAATGATATCGATGGATGTATGTATATAGAACATTCATAGAAAATATGACGAATCCGATATGACCAATGTCCCCCTCCGGTTCACTCGGGAACACTAACTATCTCGGAGAAAAAAATGTTATCAGGGAAAAAAATGATATCGGGGTCGAGGGTCGTCGAACATGAGAGGAAGAAGAGGATAAAAAAGAAGAGGAAGAAGAAAAGAAAAGAGGAGAAGAAAGAATAGAGGAGCTTCATCTTTTTTTTATCGGGAGGGGTCGACGGTCACCTAGGGGTCGAGGGTCGAGAGGGGGTCGACGGTCGCCTAGGGGTCGAGGGTCGAGAAGGGGTCTAGGGTCGCCGAGAGGGGAGAGGAAGACAAGGAGAAATAAATAAGAAGAAGAAAAAAGAAGAAAAAAAGAGGAGAAGAAGAAAGGAATAGAGGAGAAGAAGAGAAAAATAGAATATATATTCTATTTTCTCTTTTCTCCTCTATTCCTTTCTTCTTCTCCTCTTTTTTCTTCTTCTTTTTTTCTTCGACACGTGGGGGGGGTCGAGAACGCCGGACATTCATGAGAGAGGCGAGGAAGAAGGGGAAGAAAAGGGAGAAGAAGAGGAGAGGAAGAAGAGGAAGTCTTCTCCTCTATTCTTTCTTCTCTTCTTTTTTCTTCTTCTTCTTCTTCCTCTTTATTTTATCGGGAACGAGGGTCGTCGAGAGGGTCGCCGAGCGGTAGAGGAGAAACCCTAAATAGAAAGTATCGTCGGTGTGAGATACATGTACCGTCGGTGTCGGACACTACATCCACATCCCACAAGTGGCGCGGGCTTCGACGCCCACATCACTTGTGGGACGTGGATGTAGTGTCCGACACCGAAGGCCACATGTATCTCAAACCCACGATACTTGCTAGCTATTTAGGGTTTCCTTTGACACTAGGCAACCTCCCGACCCCTCGGCGATCCTCTCGAACATGAGAGGAAGAAGAGGATCATCTAGGGGTCGAGGGTTCCAGGGTCGTCGAGGGTTCGAGGGGTCGAGAGAGGTTTCCTAGTGTCAAAGTATTGAAGAAATCCATGCCTTCATCATTAGCCGGAAGTAACCAGGGCATGTTGGTACGAAGTTCTGCAAAGTTGTTCTGGAATGGAGCCCCGGATAGAATAATTCGCCTTTTGGTACGAATTCAGCAAAGGCCTTCCAAATAGCGATATTCGGAAGGCTCTTTCTGAACTTTGTACCAAAAAGCGAATTATCCTATCTGGGACTCCGTTCCAGAACAACTTTGAAGAGCTTCGTACCATCATGCACATGTTACTTTCGCCTAATGATGAAGACATGGTTTTGTTGAATCCTTTGACACTAGGCAACCTCCTGACCCCTCGGCGATCGTCTCGAACATGAGAGGAAGAAGAGGATCGTCGAGGGGTCGAGGGTTCCAGGGTCGTCGAGGGTTCGAGGGGTCGAGGATCGCCGAGGGGTCGAGAGAGGTTTCCTAGTGTCAAAGTATTGAAGAAATCCATGCCTTCATCATTAGCCGGAAGTTACCAGGGCATGTTGGTACGAAGTTCTGCAAAGTTGTTCTGGAATGGAGTCCCGGATAGAATAATCCGCCTTTTGGTACCAATTCAGCAAAGGCCTTCCAAATAGTGATATTCGGAAGGCTCTTGCTGAACTTTATACCAAAAAGCGAATTATCCTATCTGGGAGTCCGTTCCAGAACAACTTTGAAGAGCTTCGTACCATCATGCACATGTTACTTTCGCCTAATGATGAAGACATGGTTTTGTTGAATCCTTTGACACTAGGCAACCTCCCGACCCCTCGGCGATCCTCTCGAACATGAGAGGAAGAAGAGGATCATCGAGGGGTCGAGGGGTCCAGGGTCGTCGAGGGTTCGAGGGTCGTCGAGGGTTCCAGGGTCGTCGAGGGTTCGAGGGTCGTCGAGGGTTCCAGGGGTCGAGGATCGCCGAGGGGTCGAGAGAGGTTTCCTAGTGTCAAAGTATTGAATAAATCCATGCCTTCATCATTAGCCGGAAGTAACCAGGGCATGTTGGTACGAAGTTCTGCAAAGTTGTTTTGGAATGGAGTCTCGGATAGAATAATCCGCCTTTTGGTACCAATTCAGCAAAGGCCTTCCAAATAGTGATATTCGGAAGGCTCTTGCTGAACTTTGTACCAAAAAGCAAATTATCCTATCTGGGAGTCCGTTCGAGAACAACTTTGAAGAGCTTCGTATCATCATGCACATGTTACTTTCGCCTAATGATGAAGACATGGTTTTGTTGAATCCTTTGACACTAGGCAACCTCCCGACCCCTCGGCGATCCTCTCGAACATGAGAGGAAGAAGAGGGTCGTCTAGGGGTCGAGGGTTCGAGGGTTCGAGGGTTATTCTCCTCTATTCTTTCTTCTCCTCTTTTTTTCTTCTTCTTCCTCTTTTTTTTATCGGGAACGAGGGTCGTCAAGGGACATAGATGTAGTGTCGTCGTTGTCGATATATACCCCCTCCCGATAGCTTACTATGATTAGGTAGCTAGTTCTACGTTTGGCACTAATATATCCATCTGTCATGTTTGAATAATAATTTCCATGTTGTAAATATTTGTAGAAACTATGGACACCGCCCTAGACGAAGCAACAAAAGAAGCGTTGTTGAGGGAGATAATCGCACAAGGAAGTGATGCCGTCTCGTACTATCTCAACGAAACCGATGGTTTGGAAGGAGAGGGTGAACAAGCTGGCTACGGTGACCTAATGCCGATGCAAGAAGAAGAACATGAGGACGGCTCCGGTGACCCAATGCCGGTGCAAGAAGGAGACCGTGATGACGGCTCCGGTGACCGAACCGAGTCCGGCCAGGTATATATATTAGTTAAGCCTATGCTGACTAGCTGATTGATGCATTCATTGTTTTGGTATGTACACATATTAATTAAGTCTTTGTTCTTTTTTCTAGCCCTCCGGATCGAGCATAACTTCGGTAAAGAGACGAGGCCCGAAGAAAAAGTTGAGCTCGGATGAAAAGCTTAAGATCACAGCAATCGCGCCCGACGGCCAACCTATTGAACCCCTCCGGACAAAGAGCGCATTTGTTGCTCAGTGCGGGGTTCTGGTTAGGGACAAGATCCCAATAAGCATCCAGCAATGGTTTAAGCCGGCTACAGAAGACCCTGAGGTGTCTTATGTCAATGATATGCAGAAAAATGATCTTTGGACTGAGCTGAAGTCAAATTTCACCCTACCGCCAGAGGATAATCCAGAGAACCCAATTAAAGAGAAATTAATCAAGTCTTTTGCTCTGAAGAGGATGGCAGAACTATTTAGGAGGTGGAAGAAAGAGCTGAATAATAAGTTTGTCGAAAATAATGAGACACCAGAATTCAAGGGCAAATATGAGAAGATTAGAGATCACTGGCCCGCATTTGTGGCCCACAAGACATCGGAAAAGAGTAAGAAGATGTTGGCGACAACAAGCAAAATGCTGCGAAGAAGAAGCTTCACCATCGCACGGGGTCAGGTGGCTACCTCGTAGCCCGGCCTAAGTGGTCCAAGATTGTGAATGATCTGGTTCTTAAAGGGATCGAACCAGAGACAAATAACTGGCCAGACCGTTGCCCGACTTGGTTCTTCGGGGCTGGCGGAACCTTGGACCCTGAAATAGGGAAGTGCATTTGGACGAATGAACAAATGGACATACCAATCAGTAAGCTTAAGCAGCATATCGAAGCAGTGCAGGAAGGGACGTTCTTTCCAGACAGAGAGAACGACGAGCTCACAATGGCCCTCGGGAATCCTGAGCACCCTGGACGGACACGAGGCACACCAGGCTCCATTCCGTGGAAGGTTGGGTTTCCGGACATAGGCGGTTACAAATCCCATGAGAGGAGGAAAAAAGTGCAGCAGACCCAAATGCAGGCGCTGCAAGCAAGGGTAGACGTGATAGAGGAACAAGAAGCAAATCACAGCAAACGTACTGCCGAAGCTTCCCCTGAAGCTACCCCGCCATCTCAGCGCAGAAGCAACGTGGCTTCCACTGAGCTGCTTCAGCCGGAGCATGCCTTGACGGCTCCTGCCAGCTATCCCGTGGATGCTATCACGGAGTCTCAAAATTGCCACCTTATGACGCAATGGATGAATTTGAAGGTCAAGGCGGCCGTTGGCTCTGTTTATCCTACTGAACCCGGCGCAACTTTTGACTGCCGGCCGATTCCAGAAGGATATGCTAGGGTGATGGTGGATGAAATAACGGAGGGATTTGTGGACCTCCAGCTTGACCACCCTACCGGTGAAGGGAGACTCGGCTGGGGTCTGCTCTGAAGACTCCATGCCTATGGCGGAAGGAGCTCATCAACCTTCCGAACTGGATGCCTCCGCCTCCTCCTCCTCCTCCAGCGAGTCAGGGCACTCCGCCTCCTCCACCGCCTCCTCCTCCGGCGAGTGACGATCAGGTCCCTCAGCCGGCTCCTTCTCCGGCGCGTGGTGGCACTCCGCCTCCTTCTCCGCCTGTGCCGGCGCGCCCGAGCAGCCAGCCTCCTCCTTCTCCGCCTCGTCAGCAAGGGCGGAAGAGACCCGCCGCCGCTCCGGCAGCTGCTCCGGCGTGTCGTAGTCCTTCTCCTCCGCCTCGTAAGCAAGTAAAGAAGACAACCACTCCGTCTGCTTGGCCGGCGTCTAGCAGTACAACCAGAGGCGGGAGGACATACAGATTCGGTCCTTCTCTGAAGACTCCAGAGAAGTTACCATACGAGAGGACCCAGGAGGAGAACGCCGAGATCGCGCGAGAAGAAGTGAGGAAATTCTTTGAAGGGGTGAAGGCAAAGAAACATCCACCTCCGGAGGAGAAGGTAGATCGGGTGAAAGTGAAGCGCACTCTGGCTGCCCTGACAAAACCACCGAAGTCTGATCCGCCGAAAGGAAACTATGACCGCATTATTGGAAAGGAATTTGCCGAAGCGGAGCGGTCGGGAAGTACTGTCAGTGATCAAAGGCTGAAAGAACGACGAGCTGGGAAACAAATTGCCCAGCTCGGCAAACAAGTGAAGCAATCATGCCCCCCGCTCAAGGTGCCTAGCCACAACGTCGCTAATGATCCGAGGATGGTGCTCGGTTATAGCAATCTTGCAGATTACCTGCCCAACGAAGTACATTATGAACCCATGGAGATGCAGATACAAAGATACGAGTACGGGAAGCCTCTCGTCAAAGATGAAAGATCTCTATCAACGATGATGCGAAGATTGCATGATTGGTACTTGAAAATCTGCAGAGACTCTGGGGGGAGGAGTACTTTGTATTTGAAAGTTAAAAAGGAGCATGACCTCGTTGGAATTGATCTGTTGCCTGTTCCATTTGAGGAGTTCTATCAGTTTTTCAATCAATTGGCCCTCAATAAAGCAACTGTCACCTGCTACTGTCTGTAAGTAGTACTACTTCTGTCATTAAGTTTCTCTATATAGCTTAGCTCTTTCATTGCATGTATTTATAATCATCCTCACTATATTATGCAGATTGAAGATCGTCGAGTTGAAGAAAAGACAAGTCGGTGATATTGGGTTCATTAACACATATCTCATAGATGCAACTCAGGTTAAATTTCATGCCGCAGAAACCGAGGCCAGCATGCTACAATCGTTGATAATAAATCAAAACAAAGATATAATACTCTTTCCTTACAACTTCAAGTGAGTGTTACTGTCTTGTGCGTATTCGGTTTCCCTTATATATTAGTCAAGGTTATAGTAATGTAATTGATGAGTTATGCATGCGTGTGCAGTTACCACTATATTCTCCTACATATTAAGCTTGAGCAGGGACTAGTAACCATCTTAGACTCAAGACGAAAAGATCCCAAGAACTATGCAGACATGACTCAAATACTCGAGAAGTAAGTTAAATCGATCATTATCCACCATATCAGCAACTTTGTTCATTTCATGATATATCAAGTAATTGTTTTCTTTGTCCGGCAGGGTTTGGAGAAAATTCACCAGAAAAGCTCCGGGACTGCCGAAGGAGCTGCAATTTAGACACCCGAAAGTAAGTACTAGCTATAGTAGCATTTTAAGCGCATGTACTAGTCATTCAAGCGCTAGTTTCATCAATACCATTTGGCATTCTTGCTTATCAGTTTGATTAACATCTATTTCTTGTAAAGTGGTTGTGGCAGGAACAAGGGAATAATTTCTGTGGATACTATGTTTGCGAGTCCATCCGCCACACGACCTGTGAGCGGGGCTACACTGACGAACAATATGAAGTACGTAAATAACAACATTCACAATTTTATTTTATTACCATCATTTGTGTTGAGTTTCATTCATTCATATATATATGTATTGACCTCCTTCTTTAAATTAGATGTTTCGGAAGCGGGATGAACTCCTAGCACCAGCTCGCATGCGAGGAATTTAAGAGGAATTGGCGGAATTCTTTCTTGACCACGTGATCCCTGAAGACGGAGAATTCTATGTTAAACCTGAGTCCGTATGATTATATTTGTAAGAGATAATTACTGTATATATGTAGTCGGTAGTGTCAGATAGATATACGAGAACTTGTTGTTCGACCAATCTCTCGGAGTAGGAGAGGTGGTCGATATCACTTCTCTCTGTATGCATATATGTTCATGACGATCTTCTATTTCCTTCGTTTGCTTACTAGCTAGCCAGCGTGTCTAGTCCTCTCTATACGTATGTATAGTACGTAGCGTCGACCAAGCACAGACATAAGAAAGGACACTTCTCTCTATTAATTATAGCTAGCTAACACAATATATGAAACACCTAAATTAACCCCCCAAAACCC
>NC_041382.1:908743-917602 GCF_002162155.2 Triticum dicoccoides
CGCGTGGAAGCCTATTGGTCCCGGTTGGTGTCATCAACCGGGACCAAAGGCCCCCCTGCCTGGGCTGCCGGCACTGCCCATGTGGAGGGCCTTTAGTCCCGGTTCTGGATTGAACCGGCACTAAAGGGGGGAGGTATTAGTACCGACACTTTAGTCCCGGTTCAGGGCCCTTACAAACTGGGACTATAGGCCCTTTTTCTACCAGTGATAGCAACCCGCGATACTGCAGCAAGACGGTACTGTAGCGCTCTCGGTCTACTGTACCACCCTCTTTTTTTTAAGTGACCATTTTTTGAAAACACAAACAGTTCTTCAAATTTGAGAACATTTTTTGAAACAATGAAATTTTAAATCATTCAACAATTTTTTAGAAATGGGAACATTTTTGAAATTTTGCAAACATGAACATTTCTTGAAAGTCCGGACAAAATTCAAAAGCACGAACATTTTTTGGATCTATGAACAAAATTTGAATACAGAAACATTTTTTGAAATTCCAAACAAAATTTGAAAAGCCGAACATTTTTTGAAACTCCCGAACAAAATTTCAAAACACAATTTTTTTTTAAAAAAGTGAACATTTTTTGAATATATGAATTTTTCTTGAAAACGGAAATATTTTTTGAAACAACCAACGAAAAATTGAAAACACAAACAATTTTCTGAAACTCTGAAACAAAATTTGAAAACACGAACAAACTTTTGAAAATCTAACATTTTTTGAAGAAGAGAACGTTTTTAAAAAGGAAAAAAAAGAAAAAAATAAACAACAAACAAAAAAGAAAAGAAAAAGGAAACAGAAAAAAATGAAAAATAAAAAAACGGTTCAGGAGCCTTCTAGAAGGCTTCCAAAACCAGAAAAAACCGGCTGGGCATCCTCAGAAGGTTACGAAAACCAGAACGTGAAAGATTTAAGTGATGGGCCGGCCGAAATCGCTGGCTCAGGTCGCTCGTATGTGCGTTCGCTCAACAGTTTGACGCAGAGAGCGTAATATAGGAAATTCCCTGTTGGACGGCGTGCTCTAATACTGCCGGTCAAATGTTGACTTTAAAAAAATAGAAACAAACAAATTTATTTGCATAATAATAATAAAAGCATGAATTTAAAAATGTTCGTAGATTTGAAAGAAGCTCACAAACTTCCAAATTTTCATCAAATTGGAAAAAAGTTAATTGAATTTTAAAAGACATTTATCAGATTTGAAAACATTCTTTGGGTTTGAAAAAATAATCAAATTTGAAAAAACTTCATCGAAAAATGAAAAATTTCATCAATTTTGAAAACAAATCTTCAATTTTCAAAAAAAATCATCGTAAAACCAAAAGGTTGATGAATTTAATTTTTTTTTCCATCGAGTAAGGAAGTAGGAAAAAAAGAAGATATAAAAGGAAAGAAGAAAATGGAAAAAGGGAAGGAGAAGAAGAAACGATAAAAAGGAGTAACTTATCAGATCTTGTTGAGTGGTGCGGTGGTCAGTGTGTCCCTCAATGTGGGACATGGGCAGATCGACTCCCTCTAGAGTGTGCTTTTTTGCGTTCTTAAAATAGATAAACAAAGGGAAGCTGGGCCGGCCCAGCGTGGAGGGGTTGTGTTCTCCCGTTTGCAAAATGTACGCTAACGGATGCCTAAAGCGCCAAATAGGAAGTGCCCATATACATAAAGTGCGAAGAAGGAAGCCCTATTATTGGGCCCATGTATGAGGATGGCACACACAACGATCCTCGAACGCAAAGGTCCGACTGAGAAGCAATCAAAGGCTGCGGGACATCAGCTAGATCGCGCGCGTACCCCGGGAGCTCCTAACTGCCGCACTTTGCTGCAGATTGTCGGCCGCACGCACAGGTGGATATTCGACTGGGTCGGGCCAAGCTAGCGACCAGACGTGCTAGTACCATTTATGCTAGTGTGCCTTTCTGAATATTCTGCTCCGAGAAATCCTTAAGAAACAAAATCAGTGAGATCCAAAAAAAAAGATCGCAAAATTCCATAAAACATATTGGTGAAGGATCGAACACAAACCTCTCGCATCCATAACCACTGTAGTAACCCAGGTTATGTGTCAAAAATGGCGCCAAGGTGCATATGAACAATAATAGGCGGCAGATTAAAACTAAAAAAAAAATGAAACGTGATTTAAAAAAAAGGAAAAAACTTTTTGAGACACCAACATTAGTTTGGGGAAGTACAAATTTGGAAACAAAATATGAACAAAAATGAATAGGAGAACATTTTTCTAAATTATGAACTAAGTTTTGTAAAACTAAAAGTTTTTTTCAAAAACAATAACAAAATTAAAACTATTTTACAAAACTCAAGCATCTTTTGAATTGGTGAACTAATTTTGAAAACATGAACATTTTCCGAATTTGTTAACAAATTTAGGAAACTGTAGCATTGTTTGAACATGTGAACAAATTTGAAAAAGGAACATTTTTTAAATTCCCAAACACTTTTGAATTTGAGAACGAGATGTAAACATGCAAACATTTTTTGAATTTGTGAAAAAAATTTGAAAAATGAATATTTATTGAATATGTGAACAAATTTTGAAAAGGAAAATATTTTTTCAATTTGTAGAGAAAATTTAAAACAGTAACATTATTTGAAATTCCCAAAAAATTACCCATTTGTGAAAAAATGAAACATGTGAACCTTTTTGAATTTTGAACAAATTTTGGAAATGGGAACTTATTTTTGAAACAAAATATTGTTTGGTTTGTAAAAAAAAATACAATGATGAATTTTCGAACTTTTTTGTAAGCATGAACTTTTTTGTAAGCATGAATTTTCGAACTTGGCCAAACAAGAGTGAGACGATGGCAGACATCTTGGTCTTGCCTCCGAGAGGAGTAGTGTTGATATGTAAAGAAGGAAGAGGGAGGTAGAGGGGGATGCAAGTGTTGGTGAGGAGAGTGATGCGGTTCTGCACTGCTTCTGTATCGATTTATATATCCCATATGGTACAATGGATCCATGTGTCGTCAACCTCGGTTCCGGGAAGCAAGGTTTTTAATTTCGGACCTCATCGAAATATGCGAAATTTTGAAAATTTCACATATTTAGGAAATTATTTTGGATTTTGACATTTCAAATTTCACTTAATTTTAATGAATTCTAACATAATATAAATTTATTTTGACCGTGTCAAAATTTCAGGGTTAAAAATATTTTGGAATCCACTAAAATATGTGAAATTTCGTTGAAATTTTTAACCCTGCCGGCAGGTTCATCGTCGTGGACTTCTTGGATGGCATGAAATTCAACAAGGACTGGGACGAGATGGATCCCGTCAAGGAATTTGCCCTCTTCACCAGTATGGATGTAGCATTCAGTGACTGCAAAAGCAATGGCAAGAATGGCAGCAACGTCAAAGGCAAAGACAATGGCCACTGCAATAGTGGCATCGACGGCGCCGACAACGATAACGGCAACTGCAGTAGGTCTGGCAACGAGAATGGCAGCAATGGCGGCAAATAGAAAGGGATGATGCATGTCCTTACATGTTTAACAACCAACAGAGGATGTATGCGTGCATGCATTCATTCTGGGACTTAATTTGCTATCAGACTTGTTAGACTATTACTTGGCTCCCAAGTTACCTAATCCTAGTCGTATTGTAATAGTCCCAGTCGTATTGTAATAGGTATGGTTGGCTTGTAAACTCTTATATATACCGCTCTATGTGGCCGGCAAATCAATAACAATAGTTTTATTCAAATCTTACATGGTATCAGAGCAACACAGGTACGGATTGGATTTTCGATTCCGGTGCTTCTAGTCATATGTCTGCAAATAGTACGTTTCTTTCCTCTTGCACTTCACCCCTCTTTAAATCCATCACCCTCGGTGACGGTTCTTCTATCCCCATCTATTGTGTTGGTCAGGCTCAACTTCCCTCCACCACTAAACCTCTTCTTCTTCGTGATGTACTTGTTGCTCCTGCCCTTATCAAAAATTTAATCTCTGTTCGTCAATTCACATGTGATAATCTTGTTTCCGTCGAATTTGACCCCTTTGGCTTATCTGTGAAGGATTATCAGACCAAGGTCGAGATCGCGCGGTTCAATAGCTCCGGTGACTTATACTCTCTCAATGGTGTTCCTGCTGCCGCTTCTCCAACGACCATGCTGGCATCTGTCGATCTCTGGCATCGGCGTTTAGGGCATCCCAACCCTGCAGTTTTAGCATCTGTTCTTAGTGAATTTACCATACCTTTAATAGAGATTCTCACGATTCTTCAGTTTGTGAGTCATGTCAATTAGGTAAGCATGTGCGTCTTCCTTTTAGTTCGTCTAGTTCTTCAAGCACTTATCCTTTTGAATTAATACATTGTGATCTTTGGACATCGCCTATTGCTAGTGTCTCTGGTTTTAAATACTATCTTGTCATATTAGATGATTTTACACATTTTGTCTGGACCTTTCCTCTTCGCAACAAATCCGACGTTCACGCTCTCTTTCTCAATTTTCAGTGATACGTCTCTGTGCACTTCTTCCTCCCTATTCGCTTCATCCAATGCGATAATGGTCGTGAATTTGATAATATTAAAAATCGCACCTTCTTTCTTAACCATGGCATTCTTCTCCGTTTTTCTTGTCCCTACACTTCTCCTCAAAACGGCAAAGCTGAACGTTCTCTTCGTACTATCAATGATATTATCCGTACCCTTCTTCTTCAATCTTCCATGCCACCCCAATACTGGGCTGAGGCTCTCCACACCGCTACATATCTTCTCAATATCCGTCCTACCAAAGCCAATCCCAATTTCACCCCCTATTTTTCTCTGTTTCTGTGCCATCCAAACTACTCCGACATTCGTGTTTTCGGTTGTCTTTGCTTTCCTAACACTTCCGCTACCGCCGCTCATAAGCTCTCTCCCCGCTCTCTCCCTTGTGTTCTTCTCGGTTTTTTGGATGAGCACAAAGGCTATCGCTGCCTTGACTTATACACCGGTAGGGTTCTTGTGTCTCGGCATGTCACCTTCGCCGAACACATCTTTCCATTTGCTCAATGTCCTACTCCATCACACACCACTACCTCCACACCTAGCCTCCCTCCTACATGTTTCCCTTTCTATGCACCTCTCTTGACGTCTCAATCTCTAAATAGCTCTTCCCCAAACCAACCAAATGCCACTGCCTCGCTAAATACCTCTTCCCCAAACAAACCAAATGCCACTGCCTTTTTCGACACATCGCCGACTCCCACCCATGACCCGCCTCCTTCCCCACCATCACCCACACATGTCGATCCGCCATCATCCTCTTCGGCACCATCACCCACACATGCCGATCCGCCACCATCCCCTCCATTGTCCGCATCTTCCGCTGTGCCAGACACCAGTGTAGCTCCTCTTCCCATTCGCGCTGTTCCCACTATCCCAGCAGTCAATGATCATTCTATGCGCACTCGTTCCAAATCGGGTTTTCGTCAACCCATCGACCGTCTCAACCTTCATGCCACCGTCTCCCTATCTCAAGTTCCCAAATCATACAAAACCGCGCTTCTTGATCCTAATTGGGCTGCAGCTATGCAAGAAGAATATTCAGCCCTTACTGAAAATAATACCTGGCAGCTTGTTCCCCGCCCTTCCAACACCAACATTGTCTCTGGTAAGTGGGTGTTTCGCCAGAAGTTTCACTCCGATGGTACTCTTTCCCGCTACAAAGCACGTTGGGTATGTCGCGGCTATTCCCAACAGCATGGTATTGATTATGATGAAACCTTTTCTCCTGTAGTTAAGCCCAGTACCATACGCACTGTTCTCAGCCTTGCTGTCTCCTCCACCTGGCCTATTCACCAATTAGACGTAAAAAATGCCTTTCTTCATGGTTCTCTTCAAGAGACCGTCTACTGTCAGCAACCTCTTGGTTTTGAAGACCCTTCCTATCCCAACCATGTTTGTCTTCTTCAAAAATCACTCTATGGTCTCAAGCAAGCTCCCCGTGCATGGTTTCAATGCTTTTCTTCCTTTATTCAAACCATAGGCTTTATTTCCTCTCTTTCTGACGCCTCTCTCTTTGTCTATCATCATAATTCTGACATTGCCTACTTACTTCTTTATGTTAACGATATCATTCTCACTGCTTCTTCTCAAACTTTTTTGGACCGCATTATTACTCATCTACGTTCTGAGTTTTCTATGACCGATCTTGGTCTTCTTCACCATTTTTAGGTATTGCAGTGATTCATGATTCATCTGGTCTATTTCTTTCCCAGCGTCAATACATTCTGGATCTTCTCCATCGTGCTGGTATGCTAGACTGTCATCCTTCCCATACTCCAGTCGACACTAGTTTCAAACTTTCAGCCAATGGTGATCCTTTCTCTGATCCTACTCTTTATCGTAGTCTTGCCGGTGCTCTCCAGTATCTTACCATCACTCGTCCTGAAATCTCATTTGCTGTCCAACAAGCTTGTCTCTATATGCATGATCCTCGAATTCCTCACTATAATCATATCAAACGCATCCTTCGATATCTCAAAGGTACTCTGGATCATGGTCTCCACATAAACAATTCACCCCCACCTCTCTCACCGCGTACTCTGATGCAGACTGGGCTGGTTGTCCCGACACTCGACGATCTACATCCGGTTTCTGTGTTTTTCTTGGTGACAATTTGATTTCTTGGTCCTCGAAAAGGCAGGTAACCGTCTCCCGCTCGTCCGCTGAAGCTGAATATCATGCGGTTGCACATGCTGTGGCTGATACGATCTGGCTTCGTCAGTTGCTCTCCGAGTTGCATCAACCACTTCCACATGCTACCATTGTTTATTGTGATAACATATCAGCTGTCTACATGTCCGGGAATCCCATTCAACATCGTCGGACTAAACATATTGAGATTGATATACACTTTGTTCGCGAGAAGGTGGCTCTGGGACAAGTTCGGGTGCTGCATGTTCCTTCAACGGCTCAGTTTGCTGATATATTTACCAAAGGACCGCCATCTACATCTTTTTGTAATATTCGATCCAGTCTCAACGTTATCGAGCCTCCCATTGATACTGCGGGGGGATGTTAGACTATTACTTGGCTCCCAAGTTACCTAATCCTAGTCGTATTGTAATAGTCCTAGTCGTATTGTAATAGGTATGGTTGGCTTGTAAACTCTTATATATACCGCTCTATGTGGCCGGCAAATCAATAACAATAGTTTTATTCAAATCTTACAAGACTATTGTTGACAACTCTTGCGTCTATCCATCTTATGGTATGATGAAAAACGTGCTGTAAATTCTAACTCCCTGGTGTTATCACATTTGCCATCAAATAGTTATTTCTAACTGTTGTGCTATCGGCTTAGCTGAAGAATCCAATCCAGGTAGAAAGGAACTTTTAACTTGGTTGATCAACAATTTTTAGATGCTGATTTAATTTCCAGAGTTTGGTGATGAACGAAAACAGCAGTTTGGTTAAGTACAAACTCTTCATCTTTAAGTCACTGACAATGTTGTAATTGAAAATAAAAATTCAAAAATATAGAGCAGGTATGACATTGCTGATCAACTACACTTGCAAAATCATTCTTTTCATTTCAGGTATGAGTATGAGAGTGGTAATGGAATGCATGTGCTAATGTTTTCGAATACATGCTTAGTTTTGACTTTTGACTTTTAGCGTCACAGCTTGTAAACTCATCATATTTTATATTTGTCTAAATAGATGTAGCGGCAGAAAATACCTGAAACTGAAACTAATCTACTCAGCAGTTCAACTTGTTTTCCGACCATTCAAAAGAAACAAGAAGGAACAAAGCAAGGGGTAGTATAAATTTTTTTGGCCGAGCACTTTAGTTCAAGCCTTGCTAGGGTCATCATGAAGGAAATATGCCCTAGAGGCAATAATAAATTTGTTACTTATATTTCCTTATATCACGATAAATATTTATTATTCATGCTAGAATTGTATTAACCGCAAACTTAGTACATGTGTGAATACATAGACAAAACAAAGTGTCCCTAGTATGCCTCTACTAGACTAGCTCGTTAAATCAAAGATGGTTAAGTTTCGTAACCATAGACATGTGTTGTCATTTGATGAACGGGATCACATCATTAGAGAATGATGTGATGGACAAGACCCATCCGTTAGCTTAACATAATGATCATTTAGTTTTATTGCTATTGCTTTCTTCATGACTTATACATATTCCTCTGACTATGAGATTATGCAACTCCTGAATACCGGAGGAACACTTTGTGTGCTATCAAACGTCACAACGTAAATGGATGGTTATAAAGATGCTCTATAGGTGTCTCCGATGGTATTTGTTGAGTTGGCATAGATCGAGATTAGGATTTGTCATTCCGAGTATCGGAGAGGTATCTCTGGGCCCTCTCGGTAATGCACATCACTATAAGCCTTGCAAGCAATGTGACTAATGAGTTAGTTACGGGATGATGCATTATGGAATCAGTAAAGAGACTTGCCGGTAACGAGATTGAACTAGGTATGAGGATACCGAGGACCGAATCTCGAGCAAGTAACATACTGATGACAAAGGGAATAACGTATGTTGTTATGCGGTTTGACCGATAAAGATCTTCGTAGAATATGTAGGAGCCAATATGTACATCCAGGTTCCACTATTGGTTATTGATCAGAGATGTGTCTCGGTCATGTCTACATAGTTCTCGAACCCGTAGGGTCCGCACGCTTAACGTTCGATGACGATTTGTATTATGAGTTATGTGATTTGATGACCGAAGTTTGTTCGGAGTGCCGGATGAGATCACGGACATGATGAGGAGTCTCGAAATGGTCGAGAGGTAAAGATTCATATATCGGAAGGTTATATTTGGACACCGGAATGATGCGGGTATTTTCCGGAGTACCGGGAGGTTACGGAACCACG
>NC_041382.1:917882-943877 GCF_002162155.2 Triticum dicoccoides
GGGGGGGGGGCGAATCCTACTTGGACCGGGAGTCCAAGTAGGACACCCCCCTTGGCACGCCCCCTCTAGGGCCGGCCTCCTCCTCCCCCCTCCTTTATATACGTGGCCAGGGGGGCACCCCAAAGCACAATAGACAATCTATTAGCCGTGTGCGGTGCCCCCCTCCACAGTTTAACACCTCGGTCATATTGTCGTAGTGCTTAGGCAAAGCCCTGCGCCGGTAACTTCATCATCTCCGTCGCCATGCCGTCGTGCTGACGAAACTCTCCCTCGACCCTTCTACTGGATCAGGAGCTCGAGGGACGTCATCATGCTGAACATGTGCTGAACATGGAGGTGCCGTACGTTCGGTAATTGGATCGGTTGGATCGTGAAGACGTTCGACTACATCAACCGCGTTACTAAATGCTTCCGCTTTCGGTCTACGAGGGTACGTGGACACACACTCCCTGCTCGTTGCTATGCTTCTCCTTGATAGACCTTGCGTGATCGTAGGAATTTTCTTAAAATACTATGTTCCCCAACACATCACTCATCAGCCTTTGGTTCCGGCAGGTTTCATCGTCATGGACTTCTTGGATGCCATGATATTCGACAAGAACTGCAATGAGCTCTCCGTTTGCAAGCAATTTGCCCTCTTCACCAGTATGGAAGTAGGGTAGGCAACAAAGGCAAATGTAACAATGTGAAAGGACATGCGGTGCCCCCATGTGTGGTTTTGGTAATTGATGACAATCTCTATGGACTAACGGTTGCCTTGAGTTACATTTGAAGCATTTGTCCATAGGATTGTCTTGAAGTCCATGTGTTGGTTTCAAGGAGTTTATGAGATGGCCAAAGTGCTTTTCAAGAAATTATCCAAAGATTGGTCATGTGTGAGTTGAGATGGCCAAAGTGATTTTCAAGGGATTATCCAAAGATTGGTCATGTGTGAGTTGAGCTTATTGCAAGCATGTCTTGAAGAAGAAGATTGTGTGATCATTCATGTTTACCTTCAAGACATCATCCAAATGAAGAGAGTTGGAAAGATTCAATGTTGATTAAGACTAAGTCAAGAGTGAATCAAGTTTATCAACTCACAAAGCGTAGAAGAAGTACCGAGAGGGATCAAGTGATCCCATGGTATGGTAAGAATTGTCCATTACGCTTTGTGTACTAACCCATGGTCTATGTGAGAGTTCTTTGTGGGGTTAGGTATGTTTCCATGGTCTTGCGCCAAGAGGAAGATCTCATACAACCCATGGAGGATGACATCAAGTGGTGATCATCATCAAGTTTGCAGTGTGCAAGTTCAAGTGGAGCAACTCAAAGAGTGGCTCACCCATAATGGAGTATGGGGGAGCAATCAAGCTTGAAGCTTGCCGTCCATTGTGGTGTCAATGGAATTGTGAAGATGTGCCAAAGAGTGGCTTACCCATAGTGGAGTATGGGGGAGCAATCAACTAGTCTTCATCGAGCCAACACAATCAAGAAAGGTGGTCCAACTTGAGGAAGTCAAGATCGTCATCATCTAGCTCAAGTGGACTCTGTGCAAGGCAAAGGTTTGCCCTTGATAGGTTTTCTATTTTACCGGTCTCGTAGTGGTAGTTGGGAGACCGGGTTGTAGGATCGATTGTTGTACTATCAAGGGGGGCTCTCTAGGGAGTAGCTTGATCGTATCATTAGTCAAGAGCTCAAACCATTGCATCCTTGCATCATCTTTCTTGTTTCTTGTTTGGTTCCATTTGTGAGTCTTAGATCTTATGGTCATCTTGATGACAAGCTTGAGTTCATCGAAAACAGAGTTCGCATGCATCTTCTATGATGTTTTCAGTGTTGGAGGTTTTACCGGTCTTATCCAAGAAAGGGTTCTCACCATTTTATTATGGTCCTTTTCCCATCTGCTTCTTATTGATATTTATCTCAAGATTGTGTTAGCCCTTGTCGTTAGCTTTCCAACAAAATTGGTTTCGTTGAATTCGGAGCTCGTATGCGAAAGTTGTGGTTGTTTTGATATTGCATGTTTTACACAGAGAGGTTGTACCGCCCCATGGAGAGGTTGTACCGCTTGACCGGTACAACCGGTGTTTGGAGTGGTTGTACCGCTCCAGAATTGGTCTGGGGGTTGTACCGGTCATGTACCGCTCTACCACCGGACTGGTCTCTGTTGTGGTACGGTTGTTGGGCGGTTGTGGGCCGGTTGTACCGCTTATTGCCTGTAACCAGTTGTACCGGTGCTCACAGAGGTTGTACCGCTCCTATGTTGTTCTGTACATAACGGGCAGATTCGTGGGGACCTATTTAAGGGGGTCTTCTTCCCCAATGGTTCCCTATCTCTTGAGCTTGTTTTTGCCCCCATTGTTGACCTTCTTTGAGCTTGCTAACTCTCACTCCCTCCATGGATTCTTGCTAGTTTTTGAGGGAAAAGAGAGAGGAGATCTAGATCCACATTTTCACCAATCACTTTCTCCTCTATGTGAGGGGAACCCTTTGGATCTAGATCTTGGAGTTCTTGGTGTTCTTCGTCTTGTTCTTCCTCTCATTTCCCTCCCTAGCATTAGTTGCTCCTGTGGGATTTGAGAGAGAAGGACTTGGGCACTCCGTGTGCCCTTGCCATTGCATTTGGTGCATCGGTTTGAGTTCTCCACGGTGATACATGGAAGTGAAGTTTGAGAAGCTTATTACTCTTGGCTGTTTGGGCACCCTAGAGCTTGTTCCTCTTGGGTGCCTTGGCGCCCTAGACGGTTGGTGTTGTTCGGAGCTCAATCATTGTGGTGTAAAGCTCCAGGCAAGCGTCGGGGTCTCCAATTAGGTTGTGGAGATCACCCCGAGCAATTTGACGGGTACCGGTGACCGCCCCCAAGGGTTGCCAAAGTGTACGGGTTCGGTGACCGCCCCCAAGGGTTGCCATTTGTACGGGTTCGGTGACCGCCCTCAAGGGTCCCTTAGTGGAATCATGGCATCTTGCATTGTGCAAGGGCATGAGGAGATTACGGTGGCCCTAGTGGCTTCTTGGGGAGCATTGTGCCTCCACACCGCTCCAAACGGAGATTAGCATCCACAAGGGTGTGAACTTCGGGATACATCGTTGTCTTCGCATGCCTCAGTTATCTCTTACCCAAGCTCTTTACTTATGCACTTTACTTTGTGATAGCCATATTGTTTCTTGTCATATATCTTGCTATCACATAGTTGCTTATCTTGATTAGCATAAGTTGTTGGTGCACATAGGTGAGCCTAGTTGTTTTAGGTTTTGTGCTTGACAAATTAACCGCTAGGTTTATTCCGCATTTGTTTAAGCCTAAATCGTAATTATTTTAAAACGCCTATTCACCCCCCTCTAGGCGACATCCACGATCTTTCAATTGGTATCAGAGCCTCGTCTCTCTTTATTAGGCTTTACCGCCTAGAGAGTAAAGATGTCGACTAGGGGATTAGGATTCTCTGACACTCTTAATTTCGATGGCACAAATTTTGATGTTTGGGTAATTCGCATGCTTAATCTCTTTAGGGTCATGGACCCAAATTTAGAGCGAATTGTAGATATGGGTTTTTCTCCTCCAAAGGATCCCCAAAGATTATCTTTAGAGGATGAGAAAAACTCTTATCTCAATGCTCAAGCTTCTAATGTGCTTTTCGATGCTTTGAGCAATGTAGTTATATTTCAACTCATGCCGTTCCGGGATGATCATGAGTTGTGGACGAAGCTTCAAGAAAAATATGGTGTGTCCAAGATTTGTGGGGATGATTGTTCTCCCTCCACCTCCGGTTGTATAGTCTTCTCAACTTCTTCTACTTCACCTACATGTGGTTTGCCACAAGGTAATGATATGGTGAGTAGTGTTGGTCATTGCAATGATGATAGTATGCTTATTGTGGATGATCCTTCATCACTATCTTATTGCAATGCTCCTTCTTTGGGCTTTAACACTTCGAGCACTCGAAATGCTTCATATGCTTGTGTTGATAGTCCTTTCATATCATGTAGAAATTGCTTGACTAAATATCATGATGATATGTTTATTATGTCTTGTTGCCATGATAAAAATGCATATATTTCCTCGAATTGTTGTGCTAACAATGTAGAGGAAACCCAACACCCCATGGAAAAATATGTTGTCTTGAATGGTCCTTCAACGGATCCTACATCATCATCTATTGCATTTTGCCTTATGGCCAAGGCTTCAAAGGTATCTCCCACTTTGAATCCCAATATATCTTGTGATGATATTGATGATGGCAAGAGTGATGATGATGTTGATTATGATGAAGAGAATGATGATGTTGCCTCCTTAAAAATTAAGGGGGAAATGATTTTTAAAGCTCTTCTTAAGAATAAAATTGCTCGTTCCAACTTCATGTAAATCATGTCTATTGCTATTGAGGGCAAGAAATATATTGATGAGTTGGAATCTCGTCTTGAGGAGCATGAGGTCACCATTGATCAAATGGAAGGTCATGAGCGTGATTACGCTAATGAGATTGTGGACCTCTCTCAAGCTCTTGAACTTCAACAAACCACCAAGGAATCTCTTAAGGAGACTTTTGCTCTAGAATTATCTAGAGTGAGGGAATCTCATGATAGAGCTCTTGAGGTGGCCAATGATTTTGAAACTAAAAATGAGGAGCTTGAAGTTGCACATGCTAAACTCCTTGAGGACTTTGAGCACCTCGAAAATGGCTCAAGGGTCATTAAGGGTGAGCTCATCAAACTCACCGAGTCTCATGCTCAACTTAAAGCTTCTTATTCAAAAGAGATTGCCAAGGTGTCTTCTCCTCTTGTCGCTAATGATGATGCTTGTGCTACTAACTCTATCTCTTGTGAAGCATCCATATTGAAGGAGAATGTTGAGCTTCGGGCTCAACTTGAGTTGCTATCTAGCAATTATGCGAAATTGGAAGAAAACCATGAAAAGCTCTCAAGCTCACATGATGATCTTCTAGTATCCCATATTGAGCTAAAGATATCTCACGAGGCCATGATTTCTAAGGTAACATCTAGTGAGCCTCATGTGGATACTAGCACAAATTCTAGTCAAAATGCTATATTGCCATGTGCTAGTCCTTGTAATTCATCTACTCACAATGTTGGTACATTTTGTGATGAATTGCTTTCCTTGCCTTGTTGCTCTAACGATGAAGCTTATACTTCCTCTAGTACTTGTGTTGAGACTAACCATGTAGAGGAAATCAAAGAGCTCAAGGCCCAAGTCACTTCTTTGAAGAAAGACTTGGAAAAGAGTCATGAAGGGAAATCCACACTCAACAATATCTTGAGTGTGCAAAAATCCCCCAATGACAAAGGTGGACTTGGATTCAACTCCAATAAGAAGAAGTCCAACATGATCAAGAAGAAGGGCCAAGAACAAGTCAAGAATTCGGCCAAGATTATTTGCTTCAAGTGCAAAATTGAAGGGCGTCATGTTAGATCTTGCCCATTGAAGAAGAAGTCCGTTAATGACAAGCAACAAGGGAAGAGGCCACAAGTTCATTCTCATGCTAAACCTCAAGTTGAAGAAAGGCCTCTTCTCAAGAAGACTCAAGCTTATGCTTCTCAAGTTGAGAAATCAAGTGAGAAGAAAGTGAGGAGTAGACGTTGCTACCTATGTCGCGAGAAAGGTCACCTCGCCTCTTCATGCACTAGTGGTAACTTATCCAACCCAATTATTATTGATGATGTCTATTCTCTTGGGAAGGATAAGGTTGGCAATGTGGTTGCCAAGTTTGTTGGTACTGAAAGTGGTTTGAAGCAGAGAACCATTTGGGTAGCCAAGCCTATTGTGACTAACCTCTTAGGACCCAACTTGGTTGGGGACCAACAAGCTCAAACTTGATCAATAGGTGATGTTGGAGGTCATTGGAGACTTGGCTACATTATGAAGAATTAAGGCTACTTCATCATTCTTATTGTCTCAAGCCAAGTCAATTGAATCATCAAGATTATATCTTATATCCAATGTGCCTCCTTGCGGTAACTTGTACCTGAATTGCTTAGATTGAAAGTTACTTGCCCTCTTGCATGTTTTGGTTTTGTTCCTTGCATGTGTTTGTATATGTGGTGCTTCCAACTTGATTATCTTGAGCAATCAAGTATGTGTGTGTTGGTTTGCACATCATGTACGTGTGTGTCATGCGTTGAGCCTTTTGCATCTTGTTTATTTCTTAGTTGGCTCTTGTGAGAGATTAATGAAATTTCCCATTATGGGGGAGTGATGTGCTTTGTGCACTTCACAATCCTATAAAGGTGGGTACATGGGGAATACCACTTAGTATTGATATTGCAAGCTTATCTAGTCACTATGTGGTATGTCTTCTCATGAGAAATTCAAATTCTAAATAGTCCATTAATTTGGATCCTTTAATTGCCTCTTGTCTATCTTTAATTGGTATCACATTATGGGGGAGTAATATGCTATGTGTATATTACTAGCCTAGAAAATGTGTACATTTGAGATATTGTCATATAGAGTTGATATTGTAAAATATCTTGTTCCTAGGTGGCATGTTAGCTCTACAAGTTTCAATTTGCTTTTTGTATGGTGTGAAGATGATGTCGGATATCCTTGCTATCTACCACCGGGAATTATTTCCATTTACTTCTTGCCTTTTGACAATTGGTACTCACTTTTGTGGTAGAATTTATTGATCATCTTTACATTGGCTTTTGTTTTTTTGGGTGCCTTTTCTATTGCCAAGGATTGTATCATCTCCCTTTGTCTTCCATACCACTTGTGGATCTTGTTTATTTCTTGATCTTGTTTAGTGTTTTCTAGATATAGTGAAAGTGGTGATCCCACCTTGTGCATTTTGTATTCAAATGCAAATTCTCTCAATGCACTAGTCTTGGGGGAGCTATCCTATTTTCTATAAGACACTCATCTTGCGATCCTTATCAAGTGTGTGTTGGTGGAAGGCAAGCCGTTTTCATTTTGGTACTTTGTGCCATCATGAAACTTTGTAGAGAGCTTGGTTTGTTTGGAACCATCCTCTCTTTTGGGAGTTTGATACCTTTTTTTGAGTGTATCAATGGATATCTCATTCCTTGATGTATCTTTTATGGATATCCTCCAAGTGATGTTTTATTCATTTGGTATCTTTTCTTCACTTGGTTTTTCTTTGTCATTTGGGATCGGTTCTTGAATGTCTTGAGCATGCATATTAACTTCATGTAGTATCTTTGGCATGCTTTCTTTCTTCGAACCAATATATAGGGGAAACTCCACCAAGTCTCAAATTGGATGAGATGTGCATGAATTTCATTTCCTTTTCTATATGCACATATTTATGTGGAGTTTGTCCTATGTATTGTTGGTGTTTCTAACTCTTTGGTCCCAATGAGTTTGGGTACCATTTTGTTTGTGTTGTTGTTCTAGGAACAATTGGAGATACATTGGATGCTCGGCTCACTCACAAGGAAGGTGTTGTCATCATGTGCTTATTGGAGTCGAGCTAGGATGATCAATGAACTACTATCTACCTTCAATTGGTATCTACTACATACTTCCAATGTTAACTCGGTAACAAGTATCTTCATATTCTTCATGCACACATTTCTTGCATCAACCTTGTGTAGGTTGTATCATGGCATGTTATTCATTCATTCTTGTGATACGTGTTCCCTTTCTCAAAGCATCCCAACAATGATCTCTTGTTGCTAGTTGTGATGTCTGATGGGTGTGTGGTAGGAATTCATTTATATACAATAAGACCATATCTAGCCATGTGCTATGCTTCCAAGCAAATATCTTATTGGTATATGTATGACCTCCCTTTGGATATCTTGTTCCTCGTGTTGTAACTATTTCGGGTGTACATCCTTCTTTGTAGATATATATCACCATGATTTCGTCTACCTAGAATCTTATACACTTGAGATAAGTTGCATATCTAGTTGATATCCTTTCTTTCACGTCCACCTTGTCTTTCTTATGTTATTTCTTTGGTGGCTCCGTGAAAGCTTTTGCCTTGAGTGCGTGTCTTCTATCATTGCATCTTGATGCACTCTTGTGTGGTGAAGATTATTTTCCTCATGCTTATCTTTACGAGGCTTTTGCCATCTTAATTGGTATCCCTCGTCTTGATGAGGCTTTCATCTTCTATCTTCACGACGGGTTGTCACAAGCATATGTTCTTTATATCCTTATTAGTAAGCTTGTGAACCCATTTGTAGTTGTGTGTGGGAATGATAGGCCTTGCACCGTGTGCCTCATTCTTTCAAGACTTCATTGATGCTTAATGCTCATCCGTACTTTAGTCTTCTCAAGTGTTTTGCCTTGACTCACACACATTATTTTTGTTGAGCCCTTTCTTAAGTTGCCTCTTTTACTTGTTGCTCAACCATGTGTTTGTTGCAAGTACTAGGTTTTGTTTCCTATATGCTCACTTGCACTTGTTGTAAGTTTCTATTGATTTTGGGGGAGCTGTGATCCTATTTTGTGCACTTTGTATCCAAATACAAAAATTCTTATGTGTGCATAAATCATGGGGAGCTTCTCTAGTTTCTTTAGAACACTCCTTTGCTCATATCATAATATCCTTTATTCATGTAGCTCGTAGGATCTTTGGTCTAGTTCGTTCAATTGATACCCGTTGATTGCTTGCTTCAATTGGTACCTTTTGATTGCTTGATTGCTTGTGTCTCTCTTTGTTATGTCCTTGTGGCATATCATTCCTTTAGCAATCTTGGTGCCTCAATATAGTTGGTCTTCCTCCAAGTATTACCGTTGGATATGTGTATTGCATTCCACTCTCTTGTTGAGAAATACACAACTTATGGAGGATCACAATTTATATTGGCCTTCTAAGCTTTTCGCCAATTTTGGCAATCGATGCCAATGGGGGAGAAGTTTCAGAGAGTTTTGTGGATAAGTTTAGAGAGTTTTTTCTTCTTACTTTGGTTTTGTACCTAAGCATTTACATCTCATACACATGCATTATTGGTTGTTGCATTGCATGGTGATAAATAATTCCTTATATAAACTCTCTTGAAAGTGATTGTCATCAATTACCAAACTGGGGAGATTGAAAGGACATGCGGTGCCCCCATGTGTGGTTTTGGTAATTGATGACAATCTCTATGGACTAACGGTTGCCTTGAGTTATATTTGAAGCATTTGTCCATAGGATTGTCTTGAAGTCCATGTGTTGGTTTCAAGAAGTTTATGAGATGGCCAAAGTGCTTTTCAAGGAATTATCCAAAGATTGGTCATGTGTGAGTTGAGATGGCCAAAGTGATTTCAAGGAATTATCCAAAGATTGGTCATGTGTGAGTTGAGCTTATTGCAAGCATGTCTTGAAGAAGAAGATTGTGTGATCATTCATGTTTACCTTCAAGACATCATCCAAATGAAGAGAGTTGGAAAGATTCAATGTTGATTAAGACTAAGTCAAGAGTGAATCAAGTTGATCAACTCACACAGCGTAGAAGAAGTACCGAGAGGGATCAAGTGATCCCATGGTATGGTAAGAATTGTCCATTACGCTTTGTGTACTAACCCATGGTCTACGTGAGAGTTCTTTGTGGGGTTAGGTATGTTTCCATGGTCTTGCGTCAAGAGGAAGATCTCATACAACCCATGGAGGATGACATCAAGTGGTGATCGTCATCAAGTTTGCAGTGTGCAAGTTCAAGTGGAGCAACTCAAAGAGTGGCTCACCCATAATGGAGTATGGGGAGCAATCAAGCTTGAAGCTTGCCGTCCATTGTGGTGTCAATGGAATTGTGAAGATGTGCCAAAGAGTGGCTTACCCATAGTGGAGTATGGGGGAGCAATCAACTAGTCTTCATCGAGCCAACACAATCAAGAAAGGTGGTCCAACTTGAGGAAGTCAAGATCGTCATCATCTAGCTCAAGTGGACTATGTGCAAGGCAAAGGTTTGCCCTTGATAGGTTTTCTATTTTACCGGTCTCGTAGTGGTAGTTGGGAGACCGGGTTGTAGGATCGATTGTTGTACTATCAAGGGGGGCTCTCTAGGGAGTAGCTTGATCGTATCATTAGTCAAGAGCTCAAACCATTGCATCCTTGCATCATCTTTCTTGTTTCTTGTTTGGTTCCATTTGTGAGTCTTAGATCTTATGGTCATCTTGATGACAAGCTTGAGTTCATCGAAAACGGAGTTCGCATGCATCTTCTATGATGTTTTCGGTGTTGGAGGTTTTACCGGTCTTATCCAAGAAAGGGTTCTCACCATTTTATTATGGTCCTTTTCTCATTTACTTCTTATTGATATTTATCTCAAGATTGTGTTAGCCCTTGTTGTTAGCTTTCCAACAAAATTGGTTTCGTTGAATTCGGAGCTCGTATGCGAAAGTTGTGGTTGTTTTGATATTGCATGTTTTACACAGAGAGGTTGTACCGCCCCATGGAGAGGTTGTACCGCTTAACCGGTACAACCGGTGTTTGGAGCGGTTGTACTGCTCCAGAATTGGTCCGGAGGTTGTACCGGTCATGTACCGCTCTACCACCGGACTGGTCTCTGTTGTGGTACTGTTGTTGGGCGGTTGTGGGCCGGTTGTACCGCTTATTGCCTGTTACCGGTTGTACCGGTGCTCACAGAGGTTGTACCGCTCCTATGTTGTTTTGTACATAACAGGCAGATTCGTGGGGACCTAGTTAAGGGGGTCTTCTTCCCCAATGGTTCCCTATCTCTTGAGCTTGTTTTTGCCCCCATTGTTGACCTTCTTTGAGCTTGCTAACTCTCACTCCCTCCATGGATTCTTGCTAGTTTTTGAGGGAAAAGAGAGAGGAGATCTAGATCCACATTTCCACCCATCACTTTCTCCTCTATGTGAGGGGAACCCTTTGGATCTAGATCTTGGAGTTCTTGGTGTTCTTCGTCTTGTTCTTCCTCTCATTTCCCTCCCTAGCATTAGTTGCTCCGGTGGGATTTGAGAGAGAAGGACTTGGGCACTCCGTGTGCCCTTGCCATTGCATTTGGTGCATCGATTTGAGTTCTCCACGGTGATACGTGGAAGTGAAGTTTGAGAAACTTATTTTTCTTGGGTGTTTGGGCACCCTAGAGCTTGTTCCTCTTGGGTGCCTTGGCGCCCTAGACGGTTGGTGTTGTTTGGAGCTCAATCATTGTGGTGTAAAGCTCCGGGCAAGCGTCGGGGTCTCCAATTAGGTTGTGGAGATCGCCCCGAGCAATTTGACGGGTACCGGTGACCGCCCCCAAGGGTTGCCAAAGTGTACGGGTTCGGTGACCGCCCCCAAGGGTTGCCATTTGTACGGGTTCGGTGACCGCCCTCACGGGTCCCTTAGTGGAATCACGGCATCTTGCATTGTGCGAGGGCGTGAGGAGATTACGGTGGCCCTAGTGGCTTCTTGGGGAGCATTGTGCCTCAACACCGCTCCAAACGGAGATTAGCATCCGCAAGGGTGTGAACTTCGGGATACATCGTCGTCTTCGCGTGCCTCGGTTATCTCTTACCCGAACTCTTTACTTATGCACTTCACTTTATGATAGCCATATTGTTTCTTGTCATATATCTTGCTATCACATAGCTGCTTATCTTGATTAGCATAAGTTGTTGGTGCACATAGGTGAGCCTAGTTGTTTTAGGTTTTGTGCTTGACAAATTAACCGCTAGGTTTATTCCGCATTTGTTTAAGCCTAAATCGTAATTATTTTAAAACGCCTATTCACCCCCTCTCTAGGCGACATCCACGATCTTTCACAATGGCAAAAGCAGCAACACCAACTACAATAATAGCAGCAATGGCAAAGATATGATGCACGTACGGCTTCCGTATGACTAAGCACAAATCCAATGAGCTACATGTTTAACGTGCAACAGATGATCTAGGCGGTGCCCTGAATAATTCAGTAAACAGACATTTTGAAGGCTGCATGCACATAATTTGCTCCACTCTAGACTCCCTTTGAACCATTCATCTTGTGGTACGATGAAAACGTACTGTAGATTGTCCCTCCCTTCTTCTTTTTTTAGCTAGACTAGACTGGAGAAAAGGCTCAAGCAAAAGTTGTTGTATCTGCACCCAACACGTGTAGGCTAGTAGTACAAGTGCATGCACCAATTTAAATTTGGCATGTATGGAGCTCCAATGGCTCATGGCCTCACAATCACATCACCACAGGGCGACTCTCGGCCATCGATCGCTTATATCTATATATGAGGAGAGAAGATAATGCAGATCTAGCTAGCATCTCGATCAACACCAGCGCCCATCAACTAGCTAGCTAAAAGAGTAGAAATCGACAACAAGATTGATCGATGGCCGTCACCCTAGTCATGGTGGCGGTGGTGGTGGTGATGGTGGCCACATCATCCATGCCGGTGGCGAGGGGGCAAGATCTAGAGAAGGATGATGCCTCCACCAGCTGCCCGGGCGAGTACTCGAAGCTCTGCGGCGAGGACCCCGCGTGCACCGCCATGGTCGAGACGGCCTGCCGCACCGATGCCGACAGCGTCGAGTCCATCAAGGGCATGTTCGCCGAGCTCGCCAAGGTCGGTGGAGACAGCAAGGGTTTTGCTTTCACGGAATGGCCGTGGGGGCACGTGGCCCTCTGCGCGGCCGTCAACGAGCATGGGGCCTGCCCCGGCAACAAGACGGTCGAAAATTTTGCTGACGAGCACTGCATAAACGACCTCAGCGTGACATGCCTGGACCCTATCTGCCACGACGGTGCTCGCGTCGAGTGCTACCGTACAGCCTCGAGATTTTGCTACATCAAGGCCAACCCCGCTGATAAGAAAGCCATACAGCAAAACTTGGATTGCTTCAAGAGCTGTTGCGCAGAGAAGAAGAAAAGTGAAGAGTGCCGTAAAGAATGCATCCTCAACAAGAGTAGTCCGGCCGCTTGAAAAATGAAAATGCACACAATTATTATTACCAAAGAAAGAACCTACCAAGGCTTCCTTTGGTTCATATAGGAATATCATAGAAATAGAAACATCATAGGCAGTGAGATGGCATGTATCTCAAAAATAGATTCTCTTCATTTTATTCACATGATAAGGATTTTTTTTTCATCGAGGCTGTTAGAGTTGCGTCGGATATTATAGTACATGGTAGGTTATAGTTGGACTTGTAGTTATATTGTGTTTAGATAGGATATTGAGTCGTGTCCAAGTAGGACACTTATATCCTAGGCCTTTTATATATGATGGGATAGACACACGATATATCCTATGCCAACATAATAGCACGGGCCTGTGGGGGAGCCGACGGCGTGTGCCGGCGCCCGGGCGACCGAGTGCTGTATTGTAGCGGTGTCATGAGGAGGAGCGCCCGTAGTCAGGCTTCGGAGATGTAGCCATATCCGTGAACCTCGTTAACAAATCTCGGTGTCGTGCTCGTGTGGCTGCTTGGTCTTCGGATGATCGACGGTGGCCTCGGATTAATATTCTAACAGAGGCTAGGTTAATGTTTTTATCCTTGGAAGTGTACATAGAAATATGAATATATTACTACAAATGAAAGGGCTCTAAAGAAATTTTTTCAACAAAATTCCTATCCTTTAGGCCAGAGGTGGCTCTAGTCGGACGAAATTCGTTGTGATATACCTTGAGGTTTGACTTGGTACAGGTCCTTGGCCATGCTAGAGATGCGCATCAAAAAGTCGACCCTTCACTTTAAGGCTATACGGTGTCAAAACTCTATGTGAGCACTAGCTCTGTTGGAAATACTCAAGTCCTTGAAGGCATTCTGTCACTGTGATATCAGACCTTAGCTGCATGTGGAAAGAAGCTCTTTCTGCAAAAGTAGCTTGTTTTTTTTCTAGTACAGATGCAAGTGTTTATATA
This sequence comes from Triticum dicoccoides, assembly GCF_002162155.2. Taxonomy (NCBI): domain Eukaryota; kingdom Viridiplantae; phylum Streptophyta; class Magnoliopsida; order Poales; family Poaceae; genus Triticum; species Triticum dicoccoides. The sequence goes on from NC_041382.1 coordinate 931,631, forward strand.
TACGCGCATACATTCACCCTATGAACACACACACGCATATCCTACCTCTATGAGCACCTTCAATAGACTGAGCCGGCATATCATCTTGAAATTTATAAATTAACCTCGTCGTCGATGAAAACGTCTCCTCCTACTAAATGTGCATCGTCGGAAATCCTGAAATAAATCCAGGAATAAATGTGAGCATCACTATTTGAACCCTGGTGGGCTGGGATATCACAGTTCCTCTAACCATCCAACCACAGGTTGGTTCACGTACAAGTAGCTCGTTGGTAAACCGATCTATGACTGTATTTGAGGGGCCTTATGTGTAATTAAATAAAACAAATGGGGGTTTTCTACAAAGAGAACAGCACCCGTATGCTCGGCGATTCGTGACGACAATCAGCGGCCAACGGATTTGTGAACCAACCTCTTGTTGCCAAAAAATCACGCGCCCGTGCCTGGGCGAACGTCGAATTTCTGACATTTCCTTTTCAACAAGTGTAAAGTTTCTTTTTTGCCAGAAAATCAAGGTCAATAGTTTTTATATTTTTTTGCGAACCAATCTCTTGTTGGATGGTTAAGAGGACAATGGTATCTCCGCACAATAGACTTGACATTGGTGCTCGCATTTTTCTGAATTTATTTATGTCATTCCGGTGATGCGCGTTTAGTGGAAGGAGACATTTTAATCGATTTCGAAGATGTTTGTGACGACTTTGTCAATCTGAAGATGATATGTTGGCTTCTCTCAAAGGTGCTCGTAGAGGTAGGGTGTGTGTTAGAACGGAAAGAGGGAGATTGTTGCGGAATATGATGGATGTATTATTGAGCCTCGAGGGCGAGTATATATTGAGTACAAGACTTGGAGGGCAAGAAGCCTCTCCTGGAGATAAGGTAGGAGACGGATTACAAATCCTAAACTACCAAATACAAGTATCCCAAATATATCTCTAACCTCCCCCCGCAGTCGTAGCGGTAGCATTGCGAACAACAGGAGCGTCGCGGACGGTCAGACTGGAGAGAATAGCAGCCGACGGACTGACATCCCCCCGCAGTCCTAGCGGGAGCGTCGTGGACGGTGTCGCGTCGCGGACATGTTGACTGTAGAGGAAGCCGACGAGTTGCTGAAGCGGATGATAGCCCTTTGTGCCGATGTCGATGTAGCCGAGAGCGTAGGATGGTGTAGCCATGGTCGAGGTAGCCGTGCGAAGAACGCCGTGGTCGATGTCGAGTCGGGTAGCCGGTGTCGAGGGAGTTTCCGTGGAGCCGCGGGCGCAAGGAGGCGCCGAGTTAGTCATGGGCGCAGTGGTGTCGAAGAAGTGATGCGCCAGGAAGGAGAATGGCGTTGACGACGCATCGCGCGGGGGTTGCCAACCCCGAGGACACAACATAGACGAAGGCACGCACCGGTGTTGCTAGCACCGGGCATGCGTAGACAGACGAAGACGAAGTTGACGAAGCGCCGCACCAGGCTTGCCAGGCTTGGGAACACGTCGTGGACGAAGGCACGTGGCGGTGTTGCCAGCACCGGGCATGCGTAGACTGGGACTTGCACGAGCTGTACGCCATGTCGAAGAAGTCGGAGAGGCCAGCAGAGAAGGACTCGACGATGGTTGCGATGCCAATCGGCGGGGGGCCAATGTCGCCCGCGGTTGTTGGAGTAGATGAAGCGGTCGGGGTAGATGACGGCGACGCTGGCGACGGGCTGGTGCTGGATGAAGACGAAGGGGGTGGACGGGCGACGGCGGCGGCTACGGAGGTAGCAGCGGAAGCGGCCAAAGAAGAGCGGCGGCGGCGGCCGGCCAACACGACCGGCGGACAAACCCTAGGTACGGGCGGCGCGGCCCCCGACGGCGGTCATGGAGGCCGACCGCCTCGGGGGCGGCGCGCGGGTGCGGAAGCGGCGGCGGCTAGGGTTTAGGATCGACTTGCGATAGATACCATGTTAGAAGGGAGAGAAGGAGATTGTTGCGGAATATGATGGATATATTATTGAGCCTCGAGGTCGAGTATATATTGAGTACAAGACTTGGAGGGCAAGAAGCCTCTCCTGAAGATAAAGTAGGAGACGGATTACAAATCCTAGACTGCCAAATACAAATATCCCAAATATATCTCTAACAGTGTGCATGCTGCGTTTATAGGGGTGAGTGTTTAAATGTGTATGTATGAGCGTCTTTACTGTGTCAAGAAAAGTCAAATATTATTTTTAGGATCAAATCAATATTGTTTTTGATCAACCTTTAATGTTTATTAATATTCCCAAGAAAAGTAGGGATCCTCTGTCTCTCGTCGGCACCGTTGCAGGTCCGCCTCGTCTTTGGTAGCCTTAGGGCCATGGGAAAGCAATGGATCCCGGCCCTTGCGGACAGGAGGGCTCCGTTTTTAGACGTTTCTTTGAGTTCTGTTAAGGTTTGTGTCTTGCTTAAGAAGGTGAGACGACGACGGCTCCCCGGAGATGGAATAATGTTAGGACCATAGCACGATTAGTTTCCGACCGTTTACTACAACAAGGTTTGTCTGGCTCCGGCGAGGAAGGGTCGATGAGGGTGGCGCGCCTTCGGCTAGCTTCAGTGCTTGTAATTATCGCTAGGTGGTCTACGGATCTGAATGTAATTTTTATTATTTTTTATTTCATTGTACCCCGTGATGTTCAATGAATAGATCGGAATATTTTCGAGAAAGAACAAAAAGAAATCAAGTTGATTGGCTCCAACAGATAACGAACGCCGCCGCGGCTTGGCTCCAGACAGATGGACGACGAGGTCGTTGATTGGTCGGACCGGCACGCCTTGACGAGAAGGCCACTCTCCTTCCAGGTTCGCCGCCGGCCGGTCAATCACAGTTCACTTGCTTCGATTAATTTGATCATAGCAAGTACTTCTTCCGTTAGTATAAAGTTGGGTCAGCTATTTTGAAACGAAGGAAGTAGATGAGTGGCCGGATCTTGAACCTGAGGTTGTATGACGGGCACAAACGGCGTGACCTCTCCAAGATAATCTTTTCACCCGACGGCGGAAGAGGCGGCCGCGCATGGCAAGGTGCTGCCAACAATATAATGACGCCCGCCAAGGCTCGTGCGACCAACAAGAGAAGAAGGATTTGCGACACTGATTTGGCTACGGCGGAGGCCGCGAAGCCCAAAATCGTTCTGCCAAAACCCGAGCTGCTGCTCATGGGGCCACCGCAACTCTCCCCCTCCCTGGAGGCCCATCACTTGGTCCATTTCTTCCCCACCGCCTCGGAGAGCATGGTCGTCCTGGGCGACCGCGGGAACCGCATGCTACGCTTCCAAAATCATCGATGGCTTCCGCTACATCGATAGCCTGCCATGCCTCCATGGAGTCAAGGAGATACCCATGGCCATCTCCGTCCCTCCGACGGACTTGTACGTCCCTGACGGCCAAGACACCCGAGACCTCTACATCATTGATGGCCTCCTCCATCCGGACAAGGCCGTGGTGCGGCCGCAGTTCGAGGCCCTGGTGTGGAGGGGGTTTCTGCTGGAATTTAGTCTATTTGGGCAGCCCAATAACTATTTCAGAAATTTCTAATAAATCCTAGGGACTCACTTAGCCCATTTGTGCAAGGCAAGGGATACTACTAAAGTTTAGTCCCACATTGCTAGTTTAGTGGGAGTTGGACCTCCTTATAAGGGAGGTTCTTTCCCCACTTGTATGAGTATGAGAACAAGAGGGACATCCACACGCGCTCCTCCTCGGCGCGGCGGGGCGGGGCGGGCTCCGACGACGACTACCTCGTCCTGTCACAGTTTCTGTATTATAGGCAATTTACCCCAAGTGGTTTTGCTGCTTCCATGAGACCTCCAATGTTTGAGAGTATCCACTATAAGAGGTGGCGCGTGAGAGCAGTTGAGGGAGTCCTGGATTAGGGGGTGTTCGGGTAGCCGGACTCCTGGACTATGAAGATACAAGATTGAAGACTTCGTCCCGTGTCCGGATGGGACTTTCCTTGGCGTGGAAGGCAAGCTTGGCGATGCGGATATTCAAGATCTCCTACCATTGTAACCGACTCTATGTAACCCTAACCCTATCCGGTGTCTATATAAACCGGAGGGTTGTAGTCCGTAGGCAATCAACTCCATACGCAACAATCATACCATAGGCTAGCTTTTAGGGTTTAGCCTCCTTAATCTCGTGGTAGATCTACTGTTGTACTATCCATATCATCAATATTAATCAAGCAGGAGTAGGGTATTACCTCCATCGAGAGGGCCCGAACCTGGGTAAAAACATCGTGTACCTTGTCTCCTGTTACCATCCGGCCTTGACGCACAGTTCGAGACCCCCTACCCGAGATCCGCCGGTTTTGACACCGACATTGGTGCTTTCATTGAGGATTCCTCTGTGCCGTCACAATCAGGAAGGATGCCTCCTCCCGTCTTTAAAGACGGCACCGTTGCTAAGGGAGCCTTGGCTGTCGGCCAAACCCTCTGGCTAGGTGGTTTCCTCATGACCGCCTGTTCAGCTGTTGCGCCGACGGCGATCTCTCGGGTCATCAAAAGCAACCTACACGTCAGCTCGGAGCTCGTCGAGCAGCTAGATCCAATGGAGCTCTCTTCCGTAAATGAGCTCTTGGATCGCATCGCCGCCCTGGGGGTCGCTACGGATTACGACCAGGTTGGGCTTAAACCCGATCTAAGAGAAATTAACTCTTCCCAAGTCACCCACCACGTTGCCGTGGTAGAGGCGCAGTGCGGCGACCCTTCATCTATTTTAAGGACTAGCTATGTCCGAATTCCCGACTCCTCCAAGCCGGATACCCGAGGAGAGGAGGATGTAACTCAAGACCTGAGCTTAGGATCAGGCAACGGGCTAGATTCGTTGGACAACATCGAAGAATCCGAACTTCAGAGTTCGGAAACTCTTCGGCCTCCGAATCTTGGATTGGGTGAGGTTTCAGATTCGACGACACCCGCCCACCCGAACATAAGCGATCTCTCCCAAATCAGGCAGAGGCCCGAGGAAACAGTACATCATTACTGGGCCAGATTCCTCCTGGTTATGAACAGGATAAAGGATTGCCGCGAGGGAGACGCAATCTCAATTTTCTGCAGTAATTGCACGGACGAGGGAATCCTTAACGCCGTAAGTTGTCGTGATATTACATGCTTCGCTGATTTGGCGTCCATAGTACAAAAATACTGTGCGATGGAAAGCGCCTGGAAAACCGAAATAAAATTTTGGGATAATCCGGCCTTGAATAGTAATCCCGTCCGAACTAAGAGGGTGCATCATCATAGGACACCCGGGATAAACACCAAAAAGCCAAAACCCTCTACAGGGCATGGAACCGTACTGGAAAGGTGGCTTGATGGACCCTGTAGAATTCACAGTACAGAGGATGCCACACCAACTCACAGCCTTAGAGCATGTTGGATACTCCGGCAGGTGGCCAAAATTGGCGAGGACCTCTTAATTCTGGAGGCCGCAGAAAGCCAGCCCGAGGACACCAGTACCGTTCTCACAGTCTTCGAGACTTTCGCATCAAACAATATGCGAAAAGTGTTAGGTTCTACTCCATATATGCAACATGATCTAGTGTCTGTCCTAGTTGTGTTTAGTATAAGTTCATATATGCAGATGCTACTTACTTTCTCTCCGTCAGATTGCATGACTTGCTTTATCGCAGCTATTATAGGCAATTTACCCCAAGTGGTTTTGCTGCTTCCATGAGACCTCCTATGTTTGAGGGTATCCACTATAAGAGGTGGCGTGTGAGAGAAGTTGAGGGAGTCCTGGATTAGGGGGTGTTCGGGTAGCCGGACTATACCTTCAGCCGGACTCCTGGACTATGAAGATACAAGATTGAAGACTTCGTCCCGTGTCCGGATGGGACTTTCCTTGGCGTGGAAGGCAAGCTTGGCGATGCGGATATTCAAGATCTCCTACCATTGTAACCGACTCTATGTAACCCTAACCCTATTCGGTGTCTATATAAACCGGAGGGTTGTAGTCCGTAGGCAATCAACTCCATACACAACAATCATACCATAGGCTAGCTTCTAGGGTTTAGCCTCCTTAATCTCGCGGTAGATCTACTCTTGTACTACCCATATCATCAATATTAATCAAGCAGGAGTAGGGTATTACCTCCATCGAGAGGGCCTGAACCTGGGTAAAAACATCGTGTCCCTTGTCTCCTGTTACCATCCGGCCTTGACGCACAGTTCGGGACCCCCTACCCGAGATTCGCCGGTTTTGACACCGACATTGGTGCTTTCATTGAGGGTTCCTCTATGCCGTCACAATCAGGAAGGATGCCTCCTCCCGTCTTTAAAGACCGCGCCGTTGCTAAGGGAGCCTTGGCTGTCGGCCAAACCCTCCGGCTAGGTGGTTTCCTCATGACCGCCTGTTCAGCTGTTGCGCCGACGGTGATCTCTCGGGTCATCAAAAGCAACCTACACGTCAGCTCGGAGCTCGTCGAGCAGCTAGATCCAATGGAGCTCTCTTCCGTAAACGAGCTCTTGGATCGCATCGCCGCCCTGGGGGTCGCTACGGATTACGACCAGGTTGGGCTTAAACCCGATCTAAGAGAAATTAACTCTTCCCAAGTCATCCACCACGTTGCCGTGGTAGAGGCGCAGTGCGGCGACCCTTCATCTATTTTAAGGACTAGCTACGTCCGAATTCCCGACTCCTCCAAGCCGGATACCCGAGGAGAGGAGGATGTAACTCAAGACCTGAGCTTAGGATCAGGCAACGGGCTAGATTCGTTGGACAACATCCAAGAATCCGAACTTCAGAGTTCGGAAACTCTTCGGCCTCCGAATCTTGGATTGGGTGAGGTTTTAGATTCAACGACACCCGCCCACCCGAACATAAGCGATCTCTCCCAAATCAGGCAGATGCCCGAGGAAACAGTACATCATTACTGGGCCAGATTCCTCCTGGTTATGAACAGGATAAAGGATTGCCGCGAGGGAGACGCAATCTCAATTTTCTGCAGTAATTGCACAGACGAGGGAATCCTTAACGCCGTAAGTCGTCATGATATTACACGCTTCGCTGATTTGGCGTCCATAGTACAAAAATACTGTGCGATGGAAAGCGCCTGGAAAACCGAAATACATTTTTGGGATAATCCGACCTTGAATAGTAATCCCGTCCGAACTAAGAGGGTGCATCATCATAGGACACCCGGGATAAACACCAAAAAGCCAAAACCCTCTACAGGGCATGGAACCGTACTGGAAAGGTGGCTTGATGGACCCTGTAGAATTCACAGTACAAAGGACGCCACACCAACTCACAGCCTTAGAGCATGTTGGATACTCCGGCAGGTGGCCAAAATTGGCGAGGACCTCTTAATTCTGGAGGCCGCAGAAAGCCAGCCCGAGGACACCAGTACCGTTCTCACAGTCTTCGAGACTTTCGCATCAAACAATATGCGAAAAAGAACACTCCGCAGCCTCGCCGAAGTCTATCAAGTTGCAACAATAAATCCATGGAGCGACACTGCTATTACCTTCAACGCAAGTGATGAACCTAGATTCCGAACAGCCCGAGCACCAGTCGCATTGGTCCTCAGTCCCAGTGGACGGCTTTCGCCTCACCAAGGTGCTCATGGATGGAGGCAGCGGACTAAACCTCATTTATGAGGAAACCCTTCAAAAAATAGAAATAGACTGGAACCGCATCGAGCGAAGTAGCACAACCTTTAGAGGAATAATCCCCAGTCAGGAAGCACGCTGCACAGGAAAAATCACACTAGATGTGGTGTTCGGCACGCCGGATAATTACAGGTCCGAAGAAGTCACGTTTCAGGTGGCCCCGTTTAAGAGCGGACATCACGCTTTACTAGGGCGGGAAGCATTCACAATCTTCCAAGCAATACCCCGTTACGGGTACATGAAGCTTAAGATGCCCGGGCCAAATGGAATTATCACTCTAGCTAGTGATCCGAACATAGCACTCCGCGCCGAAAACAAGACAGCCGCATTAGCCCTTGAGGCGCTATCCGAAGCCTTAGTGGCCGAGGAACTGACTGCACTGCGCTCCATGGTTAACAGGGATGATGTGATACTCAATAAGAGATCCAAATCCACATCCTTCAAGCCAGCCAACAAAATAGTCAAATTCCAGGTCCATCCAACAGACCCCAATAAAACAGCTTCAATCGGGGCACGACTGAACCCTGATGTAGACGCCGCACTGCGAGAGTTCCTATGAGAGAACTGGGACATCTTTGCCCGGCACCCTTCAGACATGTTAGGGATCCCACGCAGGCTGGCCGAACACAACTTAAATATCCTAAAAGGATTTAAACCTGTCAAACAAGCCCTTCAGCGTTTTTCCGAACCCAAGAGACATGCTATGGGAGAGGAGCTAGCCAAGCTATTGGAGGTCGGATTCATCAGAGACATAAAACATCCGGACTGGCTAGCAAACCTGGTGATGGTACCAAAGAAGGACAAATCCTGGCGCCTGTGTGTCGATTTTAAAGACCTTAACAAGGCTTGCCCAAAGGATCCCTTCCCCCTCCCTCGCATCGATCAAATTATCGATGCCACCGCAGGACACGATTTGTTGTGTTTCCTCGACGCATACTCCAGTTACCATCAAATCAAGATGTCAGAATCAGACCAAGCTGCAACAGCATTCATCACACCATACGGCCCATTCTGCTTCAACACAATGCCCTTCGAGCTGAAAAACACCGACGCAACATATCAGCACATGATCCAGACATGTCTGGCAAACCAGATCGGCAAAACAGTGAAGGCGTATGTGGATGATGTGGTCGTCAAATCAAGACATGTCGAATCCCTAGTAAACGACTTGAGGCTTACATTCGATAACCTCCGACAATATGACATCAAGCTCAACCCAGAAAAATGTGTCTTCGGCGTTCCAGCCGGAAAGCTCTTGGGCTTCATTGTATCCAGTAGAGGAATTGAAGCAAATCCAGCCAAGATCCGAGCTTTTTCACAATTGGATATCCCAAAGGACCTCAAACAAATACAAAAATTAACCGGATGCGTGGCGGCTTTAAGCCGCTTCATCTCCCGCTTGGGAGAAAAGGCACTACCCATCTATCGTCTCCTTCGGCACACCGAACACTTCGAGTGGACGGATGCCGCCACGGTCGGACTTGATGAAATAAAAGCCATATTGGCAACAAACTCAGTCCTGGCCGCGCCAATCACCGGCGAACCAATGTTATTGTACATTGCAGCAACACACCAAGTTGTCAGCGCGGTGCTTGTTATCGAGCGGGAAACGGACGGACACAGATTCCCCCTTCAAAGGCCGGTCTACTACGTGTCCACTGTCCTCACTCCATGCAAATCACGGTACCCACATTATCAAAAGATTGCATACGCGGTATTCATGGCATTCCGTAAGCTACGACACTACTTTCAAGAGTGTTCCATAACAGTAGCCTCGGAAGTGCCACTAAACGATATTATCAACAACCGCGATGCAATGGGCCGGATTGCAAAATGGGCCATCGAGCTTCTCCCGTTCGATATAACCTATAAGCCACGGCGAGCTATTAAATCGCAAGTTTTGGCCGACTTCATCGCAGAATGGACAAAGGCCGAGCTCCCTAAAGAGTACGGCACATATTCAAACTGGATTATGCATTTCGACGGCTCCAAAATGTTGGCTGGACTGGGGGCTGGCGTCGTCCTGACGTCCCCCACAGGAGACACAGTCCAATATGTGCTCCAGATTATGTACACGGATTCCAACAGTGCAGCCTTATATGAGGCCCTCCTACATGGTCTCCGGATAGCAGTATCCATGGGTATCCAGCGCCTAGAGGTACGCGGGGATTCAAACCTCGCGATATCCCAAATAAATGGAGACTTCGACGCCAAGGACCAAAAAATGGCAGCTTACCACAACGCCGTCCTAAAAATGTCAGCTCGGTTCGAAGGGCTGGAGTTCCACCATATAGCCCGTGAAAACAATCAAGCAGCGGACGTCCTGGCACGCATCGGAGCAAAACGCGATGTAGTCCCCCCCCAACATATTTTTGGAAAGATTGTTCAAGCCATCCGTAGCATGGGAGGGGGAACCCGCAAATAACAGCCCGGACCCAGCCGCACCACTCGACGCCGAACAATCTGACACAATCGGAGGCTCTGCCAATGAAATTACACCTTCAGCCCACGTAATAATGGCGGTTATCGCCCCGTGGACAGAACCATTACTAGCCTACCTTACTAGGCAGGAACTCCCGGAGGACCAAAACGAGGCCCGCTGCATAGTGCGGCGATCTAAAGCATATAGAGTCCATGAGGGAGAGCTTTATAAGAAAAGCACTACCGGAGTCCTTCAAAGGTGCATCTCCGAAGAGGAAGGGCGGAACCTTCTGGCTGAAATTCATGCCGGACTCGGTGGTCACCACGCCGCTGTTGGGTCCCTTGTTAGCAAGGCTTTCCGTACATGCTTTTATTGGCCGACGGCCCGGGCAGACGCTCAGGACCTAGTCCAACGATGCGCTGGTTGCCAACTTTTTGCCAACCAAAGCCATATGCCACCCACCGCACTCCAAACTATACCCATCACCTGGCCTTTTGCGATCTGGGAGCTTGACATGGTCGGACCCCTTAAAGGTGGGACCAATAGGAAAAAATACTTACTGGCCATGGTGGATAAGTTCACCAAATGGATAGAAGCCAAGCCTGTTAAAACGGCCGAATCCGGACCTGTGATAGACTTCATATCCGGGGTTGTACACCGTTATGGCGTCCCCCACAGCATCATAACCGATAACGGTACAAACTTTACCGCTGACGAGGTAAAACTCTGGTGCAAAAACATGGGCATCAAGATCGATTATGCTTCCGTCTATCACCCACAAACCAACGGCCAGGTCGAACGCGCAAATGGTCTTATCATGAGCGGCATTAAATCCAGACTGGTGCGGTCCCTCAAGGAATCTAACACGCACTGGGTAGAGGAGCTCGACTCCGTGCTATGGGGGCTGCGGACCACGCCAAATCGCACCACCGGATACACACCATTTTTTATGGTGTACAGCGCAGAGGCAGTTCTGCCCTGCGACATAATTCATGACTCACCTAGAGTGCGCATGTACGAAGAAAGTGAAGGAAATATGCCTTAGAGGCAATAATAAAGTTATTATTTATTTCCTTATATCATGATAAATGTTTATTATTCATGCTAGAATTGAATTAACCGGAAACATAATACATGTGTGAATACATAGACAAACAGAGTGTCACTAGTATGCCTCTACTTGACTAGCTCGTTAATCAAAGATGGTTATGTTTCCTAACCATGGACAAAGAGTTGTTATTTGATTAACGGGATCACATCATTAGTTGAATGATCTGATTGACATGACCCATTCCATTATCTTAGCACCCGATCGTTTAGTATGTTGCCATTGCTTTCTTCATGACTTATACATGTTCCTATGACTATGAGATTATGCAACTCCCGTCTGCCGGAGGAACACTTTGTGTGCAACCAAACGTCACAACGTAACTGGGTGATTACAAAGGAGCTCTACAGGTGTCTCCAAAGGTAGATGTTGGGTTGGCGTATTTCGAGATTAGGATTTGTCACTCCGATTGTCGGAGAGGTATCTCTGGGCCCTCTCGGTAATGCACATCACATAAGCCTTGCAAGCATTGCAACTAATGAGTTAGTTGCAGGATGATGTATTACAAAACGAGTAAAGGTACTTGCCAATAACGAGATTGAACTAGGTATTGGATACCGACGATTGAATCTCGGGCAAGTAACATACCGATGACAAAGAGAACAACATAAGTTGTTATGCGGTCTGACCGATAAAGATCTTCCTAGAATATGTAGGAGCCAATATGGGCATCCAGGTCCCGCTATTGGTTATTGACCGAAGATGTGTCTCAGTCATGTCTGCATTGTTCTCGAACCGTAGGGTCCGCACGCTTAACGTTACGATGATAGTTATTATGAGTTTATGCATTTTGATGTACCGAAGTTAGTTCGGAGTCCCGGATGTGATCACGGACATGACGAGGAGTCTCGAAATGGTTGAGACATAAAGATTGATATATTGGAAGCCTATGTTTGGATATCGGAAGTATTCCGGGTGAAATCGGTATTTTACCGGAGTACCGGGAGGTTACCGGAACCCCCCGGGAGCTGTATGGGCCTTAGTGGGCGTTAGTGGAAAGGAGAAGGGGCAGCCCAAGATGGGCTGCGCGCCTCCCCCCTCCCCTAGTCCTATTAGGAAAAGGAGAGGTGGCCGGCCCCCCTCTCTCTCTTTCCCCCTC